>NC_056616.1:283073-286403 GCF_018340385.1 Cyprinus carpio | reverse complement strand
TCTCTCCCAGCCAACGCAACTGCTACGACATCACTAAACAAAGCAGGGCGAGGAGGGACGAAATGCATGTGGGCAGGGTGTTGGCGCCCTTGATGACCCTTGGCGAGCGTAGTGGCTTACCACAGGCAGCGCACAAGCCCAAGGGGGTGGAGACACAGCTCGAGTATTCTCTCATTGTCGCATAAATCTTTCGCCTTTTACTAAAAATTTCCGTGGAGGGGACCTTTTGCGAGTGATCTGTATTTTTGGGGGCTCTGCTCACAGCAGAGCTACACCACAATGTCAAGAGCAGAATGAATTTGGCCGTCTGCAAACGCGCCGTGGAAGGATTTGCGTCTGGTCAATGTCTGTATTTGCAGTCTTTGACTCTCCTGCGTCACCACTTCGTACATATTTAGCCAGCATGGGAAGATAGCGCTCTCTTGTACTTGATGGGATCCAAATTTTGAACTTCTCTCTTTAATGATGAGCCCAAACAAAGATCTCATCAGCTCCTCTAGCCCTATCGGTGACTCATGCGCTTCGAGACTTTTTTACTGACCGCACAAACCGACTTTTTCTGCCTGCGTTGGTGGTATAGTGGTGAGCATAGCTGCCTTCCAAGCAGTTGACCCCGGGTTCGATTCCCGGCCAACGCATTTCCTTTGGCTCAGGCTGATGTTGAAGCAGAACTCCTTCTGTGACTTCTGGCTGCATCAAAAACTTTTGGATGGGTCGTTCGGCAGAAGAAAGGATCTAGCTCCCCGTCGGGGAATCGAACCCCGGTCTTCCGCGTGACAGGCGGAGATACTGTCCACTATACTAACGAGGAGTTGCGCATCTAGAAGTTCTCCCCAGCCAACGCAACTGCTACGACATCACTAAACAAAGCATGGCTTTTTCTTATGCTGACCCAGCCCTTACACCATAAAAAACCGGATGGACCCATCATCAGCTAAATTCGCTTAACTTTTCGAACGGTACACTCTTTTTTTTTTTTTTTTTTTTTTTTTTTTCCTCCTACTTTTCAGATGGAGGCATGGGAAAGAAATTGCATTGCCTTGATTGGGTTTGTGGTTATTGGGCGACCGAAGGGACTTTTGTGACATTTACTCCTCCCGTTTGGAGTGAGGAGGGGACGAAATGCATGTGGGCAGGTGTTGGCGCCCTTGATGACCCTTGGCGAGCGTAGTGGCTTACCACAGGCAGCGCACAAGCCCAAGGGGGTGGAGACACAGCTCGAGTTTCTCTTCATTGTCGCATAAATCTTTCGCCTTTTACTAAAGATTTCCGTGGAGGGGAACTTTTTCGAGTGATCTGTATTTTTGGGGGCTCTGCTCACAGCAGAGCTACACCACAATGTCAAGAGCAGAATGAAGTTTGGCCGTCTGCAAACGCGCCGTGGAAGGATTTGCGTCTGGTCAATGTCTGTATTTGCAGTCTTTGACTCTCCTGCGTCACCACTTCGTACATATTTAGCCAGCATGGGAAGACAGCGCTCTCTTGTACTTGATGGGATCCAAACTCTGAACTTCTCTCTTTAATGATGAGCCCAAACACAAAGATCTCATCAGCTCCTCTAGCCCTATCGGTGACTCATGCGCTTCGAGACTTTTTACTGACCGCACAAACCGGCTTTTTTCTGCCTGCGTTGGTGGTATAGTGGTGAGCATAGCTGCCTTCCAAGCAGTTGACCCGGGTTCGATTCCCGGCCAACGCATTTCCTTTGGCTCAGGCTGATGTTGAAGCAGAACTCCTTCTGTGACTTCTTCTGGCTGCATCAAAAACTTTTGGATGGGTCGTTCGGCAGAAGAAAGGATCTAGCTCTCCCCGTCGGGGAATCGAACCCCGGTCTTCCGCGTGACAGGCGGAGATACTGTCCACTATACTAACGAGGAGTTGCGCATCTAGAAGTTCTCCCCAGCCAACGCAACTGCTACGACATCACTAAACAAAGCATGGCTTTTTCTTATGCTGACCCAGCCCTTACACCATAAAAAACCGGATGGACCCATCATCAGCTAAATTCGCTTAACTTTTCGAACGGTACATTTTTTTTTTTTTTTTTTTTTTTTTTTTCTCCTACTTTTCAGATGGAGGCATTGGAAAGAAATTGCATTGCCTTGATTGGGTTTGTGGTTATTGGGCTACCTAAGGGACTTTTGTGACATTTACTCCTCCCCGTTTGGAGTGAGGAGGGGACGAAATGCATGTGGGCAGGTGTTGGCGCCCTTTGATGACCCTTGGCGAGCGTAGTGGCTTACCACAGGCAGCGCACAAGCCCAAGGGGGTGGAGACACAGCTCGAGTTTCTCTTCATTGTCGCATAAATCTTTCGCCTTTTACTAAAGATTTCCTTGGAGGGGAACTTTTGCGAGTGATCTGTATTTTTGGGGGCTCTGCTCACAGCAGAGCTACACCACAATGTCAAGAGCAGAATGAATTTGGCCGTCTGCAAACGCGCCGTGGAAGGATTTGCGTCTGGTTAATGTCTGTATTTGCAGTCTTTGACTCTCCTGCCATAGCTGCCCTTCCAAGCAGTTGACCCGGGTTAGATTCCCCGGCCAACGCATTTCCTGTTGGCTCAGGCTGATGTTGAAGCAGAACTACCGTCTGTGACTATCTGGGCTGGCGTGCATCAAAACTTTTTGGGAGGTGGGTCGTTCGGCAGAAGAAAGGATCTAGCTCTCCCCAGTCGGGGAATCGAACCCCGGTCTTCCGCGTGACAAGTCGGAGTACTGGTCCACTATAACTAACGAGGATTTTCGTCATCTAGAAAGCTCTTCCCCAGCCCACGCAACTGGTCTAACGACATCACTAAACAAAGCATGGCTTTTATTATGCTGACCCAGCAATTACACCATAAAAACAACCGTGTATGGACCCATCACCCCCCCGCAGCGAACAGCGCTTAACTTCGATACACGGTACCCTCTTTTTTTTTTTTGTTTTTTCTCCGACTTTTCAGAGGATGCTGGGAAAGAAAGGGCATTGCCTATGATTGGGTTTGCTGGTTATTGTGCGAACCGGCAGGGACTTTTGTGACATTTACTCCTCCCTTGGGCGTGAGGAGGGACGGAAAGGCGGTGGGCATGGTGGGCGCCCGTGATGACCCTGGCGAGCGTATTGATTACCACGGCGCGCACAAGCCCAAGGGTGGAGACACAGCTCGAGTTTCTCTTCATTCCGTCGTACATATTTAGCCAGCATGGGAAGACAGCGCTCTCTTGTACTTGATGGGATCCAAACTCTGAACTTCTCTCTTTAATGATGAGCCCAAACAAAGATCGTCATCACGCTCCTCTAGCCCTATCGGTGACTCATGCGCTTCATGTGGAGCACTTTTTACTGA
>NC_056616.1:269304-282073 GCF_018340385.1 Cyprinus carpio | reverse complement strand
GGAAGTGTTCCGGTTCGAGGTTTACCTAATTAATGCAGCCTAAAAATCCTTTATAGCAGTTTGGATATTAGAAGTGTATTAGTATGTTATGTGTAAGCCAGGTTAAAGAGATTGAGTCTTTAATCTAGATGTAAACTGCAAGAGTGTGTCTGCCTCCTGAACAATGTTAGGTAGGTTATTCCAGAGTTTAGGGCTAAATAGGAGAGAAGAGGATCTGCCGCCCGCGGTTGACTTTGATATTCTCGGTATTATCAAATTGCAGAGTTTTGAGAGCGGGGCGGGCGTGGAGGACTATAATGTAACAAGAGCTCATTCAAATACTGAGGTGCTAAACCATTCAGGAGCTTTATAAGTAATAAGCAAGATTTTAAAATCTATACGATGTTTGATGAGGGAGCCAGTGCAGTGTTGACTTGGGACCGGGCTAATATGATCATACTTCCTGGTTCTAGTAAGAACTCTAGCTGCTGCCTTTTGGACTAACTGGAGTTTGTTTACTAAGCGTGCAGAACAACCACAAAAACATTACAATAATCTAACCTTGAGGTCATAAACGCATGGTTTAACTTTTCTGCATTTGACATTGAGAGCATAGGCGCATTAATTTAGATATATTTTGAGATGGAAAAATGCAGTTTTACAAATGCTAGAAATGTGAGCTTTCTAAGGAAAGGTTGATATCAAATAACACACCTAGGTTCCTAACTGATGCCGAAGAATCATGGGAGTAAAAGCCATCAAGTCTTAGAAAGCCCAGTTTGAAGGTTTTGGGGACATATCCTATAGCAATGAGGAATTAATAATAGTCAGAGAGAGGATCTATATGACTTCTAGGAAGCACCTCTTTTAGGAGCTTAGATGGAATAGGGTCTAACATACATGTTGTTGGTTTAGATGATTTAACAAGTTTATACAATTCTTCCTCTCCTATAGTAGAGAATGAGTGGAACTGTTCCTCAGGGGATCTATAGTGCGCACTGTCCTGATGTGATATACTGTAGCTGACGGCTGCATGGTTACTATTTTATCTCTAATAGTATCGATTTTAGAAGTAAAGTCGTTCATAAAGTGATTACTGCTGTGATGTTGGGAAATGTCAACACTTGTTGATACTTTATTTTTCGTTAATTGAGCCACTGTATTGAATAAATACCTGGGTTTGTTTGTTTTCTTCTAAAGAGAGGAAAAGCAATCAGATCTAGCCGTTTTTAATGTTTTTCTGCAGGATAGTTTACTTTCCCTCCAAGCAATACAAAATACCTCTAGTTTTGTTTTCCTCCAGCTGAGCTCCATTTTCCGGGCTGCTCTCTTTGGGGTCGCAGTGTGCTCATTATACCACGGATTGTCAGACTGGTTTCCTTAACCTTCCTTAAGCGTTAAAAGGAGCAACTGTATTTAAAATGCTAGAAGAGAAGTCCATATTTCTGTTACATCATCAAGTTGTTCTGAGGTTTTGGATATGCTAAGGGTGGGATACATCAGGAAGATTACTTACAAAGCAGTATTTTGTGGTAAGAAGTGATGGTTCTACCATACTTGTCAAGTAAATTTACAGTTTAGCTATATGAAGTTTGCACAAAACTAAATAATGACCCTGAATATCATGGTTTGGGTGCATAATTTCAACACCAGTACCTTTGCTAATGCCAAAAAAAAAAAAAGATTATCAAATCTTGTGTGAGAAGTGTTTTTATTGTAATGCGTCTTTTTTATGGTTGGTAGATTTTATGGGTTTTTTGTTGTATTTGTTAGCTTTTTCTTTGTTTTTTTTATTCTTTCTCAATTTTTTTCCTGTCAGTTTTTCTATTGCTATTTGAGCAAAGGGGAATGCAAAAATATATTTGTGGTACTCTCCTATTCAGTACCCCTTCAATTTAAACCCTTTGAACCCTTCCGCTGCTGAGAAACCCATAAATGTGAAAAAGGTCCATAGTAAATCAATGGGAGAGTAATTTCAAGTGACAGAAAAACTGACCAATCATATCTTCGCTCTAAATGGGCTGGTCTTGTTAAAACTTTATGACAAGTTCCGCCCGCTGTGGGATCTCTGGAGAAATATATGCTGATAAACTAACAAACTATTACGCCCGATGGAAGCAAAAATAAGTAAGTGGGGAAAGTGAGGACATTTACTGGACCACTGTGCCAATAATAATATTGTTTATTATAAATCATGCTTGTTTTTCATGTATATTTTATTTGTATTTTTTTTTGCTGTGTGATGTTTTGTTGTGTTTTGTTTTACATACATTACATTTGTTGTGCTAAGACCAATTGTGTGATGTTGCATTTGTAATGAGGATTTTCATTTTACTTAAATTTAGTTATGTTTTATTTTGGTGATATCAGTCCTCTTGCTGCACTGTTTTCCTGTTGCGTTTCTGAGTATTTTGGATGAAAGCATCACCCTGCACTCGTCTACCCGCACGTATTGCAAAATGGACTTGTCAAGTTCAGTTCAAGACGGCAGTCCAAACCCAGATAGCAACATATTGTCGGCCCAGATCCGGCCCACATCTGGCAAATGTGGAATGATGATCTGGCCCACATGTAGGTGGAATGATGGTGGCGGACCACTCTTTGCCAGATCTGGCCCAAAGCAGGCCATAGCAATGCCCCCCGTCACCCAAAAAACAAAGAAATAAACCAAACTTGATCTTAAATATATTATTTATAGAGTCCTCCCAGCTAAATACAGCATGTATAAATTATCCTTGGGTTGTCCTATTATTTTCTTTAATTCAAACTTTGGTTCATGCATTTTTTTTTTGTATTTTTGGTTTTTTGTTGTTGGGTTTTTTTAATATATTTTTTGTGTTGCCCAGAATTGTCTGATTAGTTGAATATTTTGTCACCATTGTTGAATTCATATGCTGATTGTTGATATCTGTGTGTATCAGCACTGTTAAATTTTCTGTATACTTTTAAACTGATGTTTTAACTCAAGTTGTTGTACCACAGGATTTGTAATGTGAAAGCATCAAATCACAGTTTCAGAATTCAAAGAATCATGTTTTTACATGGTAATTGTGAAACGCAACAAAAAAGCTATAAATACTGCAAATGTGCCAAACAGACTGGTACTTAACAGCCAAAAAAGACAAATGATGACTAATAATAAGGGTTAAGAACCCAGCTAATGGAAACCAATCACCATGATGGTGACTTCAAATGAAACAAAATTAGATTTAAACCCCTGTTAATTCTCAATAAGAACTTCTGTAGACCTCTTACATAATGTCAGTCTGGTTGGTAATATGTTAAGCTGGTGATGCTCTTTGTGGAGTTGTTTAATCCTCCTCTGCTGAGATCTTCATAGATTTAATGTCTTTTATCTTCAGTTGATTTCATCTAAGGCTGTAGCTGCAGTCAGTTGATATGTTTCTCTTTTTTTCTGTCCTCTTCTTTCCTTCAGTGATTTTGTTTGTAAACAAGCTTAGACAAGCTGAGAGCACTCTATAAATAACATATGATTTTGTTGCTCAGATAAGATCCAGTGTGGTTTATTTCTTTGCTCTTGGCTGACATGTGGCATTGCTATGGCCACTTGTGGCCCAGATCTGGCAAACAGGAGCAGTCCACCCAAGTGCCATCCTTCCACGCTACATGTGGGCCAGATCATCATTCCACATGTGCCAGATGTGGGCCAGATCTGGGCCGACAACTATGTTGCTATATGGGAAACCTTTAATTTATTCTCCAAGCAGTTTACAGAAGTTCACTTAAAGAATGGCAAGTGGTGATTTTGAATTTCAATGATTGTAAAACAGATCAAACCAAATGAGAAAGTGTGATCTATTTCAGTCTATAGAATATGTGTTCCTCCTCCTTATGAATCACAGGCTTTATTAATGCCAAAGAAAGACAAATGTTAAGGCAAATGAAAGACAAAATGCACAATACACAATCTCCCATCCAAGGATGACGTCATTATATACATTAAAAATAATTTGGGACAAATATAATGAAAACTACATGAGTGGTACCCTGTAGCATGGCAGGATTGTAAACAGTGGCCAGGGCAGCTGGGATCCACGGACGTAGCATGGCAGGATTGTAAACAGTGGCCAGATATTGAAAATGTAGTGGGGGCAGGCACTCGCTTCTTGCCCAGTGTCTTGACCACCTTAAGACTGGATGGGGTTATAAAGATGACTTTTAGAAGATGACACTGTAAAATAGGCTAGTAGTTTTCCGTTTTTTCCCCCAATGAGGGTAGGGGAGAGGTCTGGTTAAAAGGTAATGGTTGCTACTGTCGACAAATAAATGTTAAAATTTGGTTTATTCTGAACCCTTCAGAAATCATTATGATTAGTAGATCATGTGGAGGCTGATGTTTCCTCAAATCTGTGTCCAGGACAGAACAGACTAAAGGGTCATGGTTGAATGGAGAAGTAGACATGTCATGGATGTCCAGAATAATCAAATATCTCAATTAATACTAACCAGTATTTGTGATTAGTTACTAATTAGAAACACATTGTAAATGTAATGATCACTTGAAAATTGGAGTCAGATTAAACACAGAGCTACAATAAACTTTAAACTCAATCTTAACAAATTGAGTGAACTATGCAGAAGCACGAGTAGTAGACGTACACACATTATATCTTCACCAAAGTGTCTTTAAGACAAGTTGTTTCATTTGGCAGGCATCTTTGAAATGCCTCTCGAGCATCCGAGTGCAGCTCCTATCTCTTTGAATGGGGAAACATCAATTTCCCCAAAACTTAGCTTCTGATTAAATTGTATGTTTGAAAACACCAATGAAATCTGAAAACACCAGTCTCAAAAAGTGTGTTTCTTATGTTCAAATATTATTAAAAAGGCTAGTGTTTCATGGTAGATCAGCCAATGCGCAAGCAAACAGGGAGTCTGAGAATGCTGCCTGTTTCTATAGCAACCGGAGCTTCTAACGGCAGCTAAAGTGACACAATGACTTTACTAATCCACGATTGGCTCTTTCATTTAAAAGGCAGGGCTTATTTGTCATACATGGCATTGCATGCATAAGTAATAAGTGTGCACACTCTTCCTATATATAAAGTCTTTGATCTTCACCACGCCACTGGATTCCATCATTGGCCAATGAGTGATCCTTACAAGACTTATATATCATAGTTATTCTATAATGTTACTCTTTTTTGTACATGATCACCTATATAGTACTACAAACGGTTTGAAAAGTGAAAACGATAAACTAGTTAAGCATCACAATCATAAATCTTGTGGATAGAGTGCATTTAAAGGGTCATATGATAATTGAGAAAATATTTTTAAAAAAGGTCATTAATTTGTGTATTTGGTGTAACAGAATATGTTGGCATGCTTTAATGTTAAAAAAAACATTATTTTTCAAATACTGTACATTATTTTAGATCCTCTATGCCTGCCTCTCAAATGCCGTTTTCTACAAAGTCCTCCTTCCGACAAGCGTAGTCTGCTCTGATTGGCCTACTGACCCAGTGCATTGTAATTGGCGAACACCGCAAGCACTCAGAAGTCGAAATGTAGCCCCTTTCCATAATCGCGAGCTTCCTCTTTCAAAATAAATGTAAAGACAGTTAATAATGTTCTTAGTTTTACCATCAGTTCAAGCCTGAAGGGGAACAGAGTCACGATAGACAAAGCTTGTATGTGTTTGCAGTACACAAGCCACAGACGGTTAAGACAGCGACTCCACTGTGTGACTGTCTCTCCCCCCACACACACACAATGTGCAAAACTCTTGAAATTTGAACTGTCAATAGAAAAATACTTAAACTAATAACAAAACATACTTCCAGTAGCTGATTCAGAAGCGTCAGATTGTCGTAGCAAAGTCAGAATGACCTCCTCCCCTAGGTTAAAAAAACCCTTTTTGTGAACATTTGGGCGGCATTACTTAAATATTTCCACATAGTGATGTAGACATAAAGGGCGTGTTTGAACGAGCCGTTTTAGGGGGCGGGCAGAGTCTTAACTTTGATGAAGAATATCTCTTTGGATTTGAGACTTTAGTCTTTGCAACTTTATAGATATTCTTCATGCACCAAGAGCTTGTAACACTCCAAAGAGAAAGGAAAATTTTAAATTGCATCATATGACCCCTTTAAATTTTAAATCTTAGCTGCTGGCAGAGCTGCTAGAGCACTGATCCTGGTGTATAAAAAAAGTAGTGCTTATACAAACAAAAACAAACACACTCTCACCCCTTATTATGCCCCGCCTCTAGGGGAATATAAAACACTAAAGAGGCGTAATAAATAATTGTCTTGGTTGTGGAATTGGAACGCCTCCCTCCGGTCGATAATCAAAAAAACAAAAAAAAAAATATACAATATTTTGCAGAAAGTAGTGATTTTTTTATTAAAGAGTAAAAAGAAAAGGAAACTTAATAACCTAAACAAATAACAAAAGAAAATACATTTATCTTACCTAGCTCCCTGTCCAAAAACAGAGACCAAACAATTTCAAAATAAACAAGGCAGGACACCCCTACGCTCCACACTGTTAAGATGGTTTAAACATAGGTAGACCGTTCAAAAGTTGTCACAAGCTGCACGTTCACTTGCACTAATTAAGGTCTCTAAGACACAATTTGATCATCAGCCGGAGGAGGGATTCCGGAGGTCTTAACCCAAGTGCAAACGAACCAAAAGTGAGCTCCTCGATGAGTGCCAGCAGCATCCTTATAACCACCACGCCCCGACTGGGCAACCAATGGCTGCTTACCACCCATGATTGGATGACCTGTTTAAAATGAGAGAGAGAGAGAGAGAGAGAGAGAGAGAAAAAATGAGCTAGAGCAAATAGAAACAAGCTAAGCACAGGTCGTAACAACCCTAAAGCTGAAACACAATCTCAGAGATCATTCATGTTCTTCCCTCTCTGCAGGCTGTGTGACTGCAGTATTGAAGAGGAAGACTGTGCAGCTCTTATTTCAGCTCTGAGATCAAACTCCTCACACCTGACAGAACTGGATCTGAACTTTAATAAACCAGGAGACTCAGGAGTGAAGCTGCGCTGCTCTACTGGAGGATCCACACTGTAAACTGGAGAAACTATAGTTGTGGGTTGATATTACAGGGGTCAGAAAGTAAAAGTCCTGCCATTGTTTATTCCACCCATGAATTCAGCAGCTGATTTCACCAGAGGAACCAAGTCATTCCTTTCAAGTCACAAACAAGTCTCAAGTCAAATCCCAAGTCCTCAAAGACTTAAAGTTAATTTGATAATTAAGTGACTGATTAAATTATAATTGTGCATTAGTGATGAACACATGCTGTTATTGAGAATTACAGAGAATCAAATGTTGATGTTTTATTGGTTAAAACGATGCCACCATCATGGAGATCAGTGTTTGATTTAGTTGGGCTCTTCACCACAAAGTAACTTGCTTTTGGGTAATTGAAGTTTGTAATTAAAACTTTTTTGCATTGCTGAATTAAAAGCTTGAGGTTGTAGCTTAGCTTAAACTTTCTGCTTTTAGATAGTTTGAATGCACTTCATGAAGGTGTTTTGCTTTGGTTAATTGATTGACATTCAGCTGTCACAGGATTGCGAAAAAGAAGTCTTATTAAACAAATACTACTGTAGTGATTAAATATTGGGGGGAAAGAACTGTATCAGCTCAGGCTTTTAGACATGAACAATTATCATACGATCCTCAACAGTGATGATAATAATTTTTCATACTGCAGTGCATGATGGGAGTTTTTACTATGGTGTTACCAAGCATGCAATGCAGCATAAAACATTTAGTTGATTATCACCATTGTTGAGATTCATATCTTGGTTCTTGATGTCTGTGTGTGTCCAAATAGCACTGTTGTGATGTGTATATATATTACATATGGTAGATTCAAATTAATTCATTGTAACTATTAGAGCAACATTTCTTATATGTATATGCTGTAGGGTAAATTATTCAAAACCAAAATATACAAATATGGAAGAAAAAATATAATCAGGACGGCTATAAAAGCATAGCTGTTCACTATACAGCACTGATCTCTCTGCTTTCCAACAACACATACAGCGTTACAGAGAAATCTGACACAGGAGTCAAGGGTCAAGAGCACAACTAAAGCAAACACTGATCTCCATGATGGTGGTTCCATTTTAACCAATAAAACATCAACATCTGATCCTCTGTAATTTCCAAACAGCATGTGTATCATTAATGCACAACCATCATTTAATTAGTCACTTAATTATCTCATTAACTTTAACCTTTGGAAGACTTGGATTTGACTTGAGACTCGCTTAGACTTAAAGGAATGACTTGGTTCCTCCTCTGCTAAACTGTACAAATGTTCATGGGTGGAATAAACATATGGCAGGACTTTTACTTTCTGACCCCTGGATTGTCTGCCTTTGACTATAGTAAGTTATTGTCAATGCTTTCATTTATTATCTTGTATTAAAACAGATCTTAGTGTATCTTATCTTTCTCTATACTGTACAGTATTTGACAGTGGAAACTCCACAAGCTCCAAACAAGTGAATCAAAACAACATGTCCTGAACAAGACTGTCACCTGGACAAATGCTGATACTGATCCAGCAGTTTAAAATGTGAAGGATTTTTGTTATTAATTGTCATTTAGTCTCTGAGTTTTTTCCAGTCTTAGCGGGATTTTTTTTTTTTAAATAAGTAGATTGACATACTAATTCCACTGTAAAATGTCAGTATGATATTACAGTATATTCCAGGTTAAAATTGCATTACTTTCTACAGTAATTTTACAGTGGACTTCTCTTGTATCTCTGCACTCTCAGAAATTATTGAAAAAAAATGCTTACTGCATTTGCAGTGAATATGTATAAAAGGTTCCGAGTGCAATGAAATGAATAGCTCATGCTGTAGAGATTTTTATTTTTTTTTTTTTTTATTCTTGTTATCTTTTTTGTGCGTCAAATTTTTTTTTTGGGTTCACTTTGCAGTTGTTGTTGGTTTTTTTTGCAATGCTGGTTTCATTATAAGTGCGTATTCAATGAGTTTTATTATTGTTGTGTGTTGTATGTCAAGTTTGATGTTGAATTATTATTTACATTTTAGATTAATTTTAACAAATTTTTTTATTTTAACATTTTAAATGAAGATAAGAAAGGAAATAAAATGCAAGGAAAAAGCCCAAACAAATGGGACACAATCACCTTATGGTGATTTGAAAAAGGGGGAAAATTTTTTTTTGGAGATTTGTTCATTTTCAGTTCATTAACCAAAATGATTTATTCAGATTTGTTCAATGATTCTCAGTGACCATTTCTTCATATTACATAAATATGCCAGCAGGTGGTGAAGGTGGTGTGTATTATTTGTTATGTGTTATGTCAATCTTAAGTCAACAAATGTATTTACTTGTTACAAAAACTGATTTGGCTTTATTAAAAATGTGTGCATAATCTACTTATTAAATAAATAAAGTATAAATAAGTTGTTCAGATGACCAAAACACAAGGTTTTCTTGCATAATTAACATTTTAATTGTTTGGTCAGACATTTACACATTCATAAATCGAGGATGAAATGTGAAGTTATGTTCCGTATACTTAATATGAATATATAATAAAGCGTATATGCACAGTACAGAACTGTGCTTTGCACCCGCTTTCTGCAGATTGATGATGGAGATTGACTCATGCTAAATGGCCGACTGACCCAGTACACTCTCATTCATTTAGTTCACAAACAATATATGTACCAGTTCATTCAACTCATTCACAAACAACACATACCAGTTCAGTCATTTCATTCACGAACGAGATGTTCCAGTTCATTCAACTCATTCACGAACAACATGTACCAGTTTATTCAACTCATTCACAAAAGACTTTTGCCAGTTCAGTCATTTCATTCACGAACGAGATGTACCAGTTCATTCAGCTCATTCACAAAGAGACAGGGGTAGCTGCTGCCAGTTCAGTCATTTCATTCACGAACGAGATGTACCAGTTCATTCAGCTCATTCACAAAGAGACAGGGGTTACTGTGTCCAATCAGCGTAAATATATATTTACATAATTTCCTTAGGCAAGAGAAGGTGGGGGGTGATAAGACGGATGTAATTATTTATAAACGCTTATCTATGCTTTATATCCCACAAGTATGTATATTAAGATAGCTTGTTATAATACAATCATAATTTTCTATGCTATATCTTGCAGCTTTTAGTAAATTAGTTTTATTTTTTGTTGACAGACATATGTACAGTGAGAAAAAACGATGCATCGGGAAGCCCCAGAGTGATAGTTTGTATCCTGCCCTTTGTGCAGTACAGTACAGAATACATCCTGTAAGTATACACCATACCACCTCTGCTATTCCAACTGTACTAAGACCCAAATGGGAAACCAGGGTCAAAAGTAAAGTCCTGCCATATGTTTATTCCACCCATGAACTCAGCATGATTTCAGCAGAGGGGGAACCCAAAGTCTTTCCCCTTTAAGTCACAAACGAGTCTTAAGTCAAATCCCAAGTCTCAAAGGTTAAAGAGAGATAATTATGACAAATTAAATGATGATTGTGCATTAATATGAACACATGCTTTTTGGAAATTACAGAAATCAGATGTTTAATAAGGCTTCTTTTGCAATCCCGGACAGCTGAATGTCAATCAATTAAAAAAGCAAAACACCTTAAAGGAAGTGCCTTAAAACCCATCTAAAAGCAGAAAGTTTAAGCTAAGCTACAACCTCAAGCTTTAATTCAGCAATGCACAAAGTTTGCTACAATTTACAAACTAATTATCAAAAAGCAAGTTACTTTGTGGTAGAAGAGCCTTCAAATCAAACACACTGATCTCCATGATGGTGGCATCATTTTTAACCAATAAAACATCAGCATTTTGATTCTCTGTAATTCTCAATAGCATGTGTCCATCCACTAATGCACAATTATCATTTAATCAGTCACTTGAGTATCAAATTAACTTTAACTCTTTGAGGACTTGGGATTTGACTTGAGACTTGTTTGTGACTTGAAAGGAATGACTTGGTTCCTCCTCTGGTGAAATCAGCTGCTGAATTCATGGGTGGAATAAACAATGGCAGGACTTTTACTTTCTGACCCCTGGATTGTCCACCTTTGCTAAGATCAATTCACAATCTACAAAGACGATTAGACAAAATAAAAATAAAAATTATTTAGGGGTTGTTTCTACCTTTCTGCGCTAGGTGTCCAACGAATGCAAGAGTATTATTATATTCAAGTTGCCAACTTACACTGGTTGTGAAGTACCCTTTCCAGAGAAATATAGGAAGGAAATGACTTGAGTATGTTACATGGTTTTTAATCCATTGATTTATCTCTATCAACATAATCAAACACAACATTGTAGTAACACTACTTTGTGATCTTTATTTGCTGGAAAATGACAATCAGTCAAATGTGTGTTTTAAGCACACCTGACACTTACCTCATACCTAGTCCGAGTCATTGTTTTTAATTTTAAATGACAGAGTCTCAAGTCAAATCCCAAGTCTTCAAAGAGTTAAAGTTAATGAGATAATTAAGTGACTACTTAAATGATGATTGTGCATTAATAGTGAACACATGCTGTTATTGGAAATTACAGAGGATCAGATGTTGATGTTTTTATTGGTTAAAATGATGCACTATCCTTGGAGATCAGTGTTTGCTTTAGTTGTGCTCTTGACCCTTGACTCCTGTATTTAGATCTCTCTCTATGCGCTGTATGTGTTGTTGAAGCTTGAGATCAGTGTTGCTCTGATGAGTAGCTATGCTTTTATAGCGGCATGATTATATCCAAAATAACTTTCTTTTTTTTTTTCTTCCATATTTGTATATTTCGATTTTAGATAATTTCACCTATGAAACTACAGCATATAAGGAAAGTGTTGCTCCTAATGGTTACAATGAATTAATTTGAAATCTACCATATGTAATATAGATAAATATTTGAACTCCAGTGCTACTTGGACACACACAGACATCAAGAACCAAAATGAATCTCAGCAGTAGGTGATAATCAACTAAATGTTTATGCTGCAATGCATGCTTGGTAACACACCATAGTAAAAACTCCCATCATGCACTGCAGTATGAAAAATTATTATCATCACTATTTGAGGATCATTATGATAAGTATTCATGTCTAAAAGCCTGAGCTGATACAGTTCTTTCCCCCAAATATTTAATCACTACAGTGGTATTTGTTTAATAAGACTACTTTTTTGCAATCCTGTGACAGCGGAATGTCAATCAGTAAACCAAAGCAAAACACCTTCATGAAGTGCATTCAAATCCATATCTAAAGCAGAAAGTTTAAGCTAAGCTACAACCTCAAGCTTTTAGGTTCAGCAATGCACACACAAAAGTTTTACTTTCCACAATTACAAACTTCAATTATCCAAAAGCAAGTTACTTTGGCGGTGAAGAGCCCAACTGAATCAAACGCTGATCTCCATGATGATGGCATGTTTATTAAACTTTCAATAAACATAAAACATTAGGTTCCTCGCGTTATATACTAATAGCATGTGTCCAATACTAATGCACAATTATCATTTAATCAGTCACTTAATTATCAAATTAAACTTTATGCCGGAGGACGGGATTTGACGGGCTTGTTTTGTGACTTAGAAAGGGGCGGCGGTTCCTCTGGTGAAATCAGCTGCTGAATTCATGGGTGGAATAAACAATGGCAGGACTTTTACTTTCTGACCCCTGGATTTCGTCCACCACCTTGCTAAGATCAATTCACAATCTACAAATACGATTAGACAAAATAAAAATAAAATTATTTAGAGTTTGTTTCTACCTT
>NC_056616.1:5171-268902 GCF_018340385.1 Cyprinus carpio | reverse complement strand
AATTCAGTAAAATACTTTACTCCTGAACTTTATGTCTTTTGTTCTTGTTTTTTGGTATTATGGACTTATATTATGATATTATGCAGTATAATTTATATATTATGTTGTATCTGTTTTTTTATTGGATTTTAATTGATCCTTAAGTGTCCTCAATAAACCCCATTCATGTGCATAAATGCCTAAGGGAACCCTTACGAAGGAAGCAAAAAGACAGAAAAAAAAAAAGTAAAATTAGTCATGGGTGCCATGTTCAATACATTAGCATCTTAGAGATTTCTAATCAGTTAAAGGCACAATATGTAATTTTTTGTTGCTTTAGGGGTGCGTATTCAAAATAAACAAAGACCAGGTAGCGTAGTTTGATGACGCCGTGACTAAGTGTGGAATCATGGGAGTTGTTGTGTTCATCCTCACAGCCAATGCAATAGGACGGGACTCGGGCAGAAATCATGTTCATAGATGAGCTAATGATTTATTAATGTAGTAGAATGAAGGAGGGTGAGGCTGAAAGCCGTCGAAGTGAAACAGCGCAACACACAGCTCGAAAGCAGTGGAGCTTTTATTATGCCACAGTCAACCACTTCTGCTCCTTCCGGTTGTGCGTTTGTAGGGGGAAAAAAGCAGCTCTGTTTTATCATACTAGATATGTTTGAAAGTTCTGTTATAATGCTACTCTGTGTGGTCGTCACCTGTCTAATAAAACGCACAACATATTAAAGCACCTTTGGTGTTTCCATATGTTTTCTACAAAACAAAACCGGAAATCGAGGGGTTATGATGTCAATGTCAGGCAAGACAATGACACTATGGACATGATCCGTGTCACTAGTTAAAATTGCTTATTTCTCTGGATTTAAACATATCCTTGAAACATTTGACATAATATAAGGACACAAGTCAGCAAAATATATAACACTGTTCTAGTGTTTTTTGGATATTTTAATAAAAAAAATCTTACATACTGTGCCTTTAAATAGAAGTTGTTATTACTCCAAAACATGGATGTGACCCCTAGTGCAAAATAAATTACTTAAATTTATTCAAAATACATTTATTTTATGCTAAGTATTCTACAAATATATGTTCATATTTATGTACATCAAAAATATGATGTTATGTACATGCATCATATAATGGTGCACTAAGCGATTTTTCACTATGTGATTTTTGAAAAATGCTTTTGATCACAGCGTCGGACCAAGTCCCAAAACACCTGTAGCCAATCAGCAGTAAGGGGCATGTCTTGTAATGATAGAGAGAAGAGAGCACTCAATTGAGTGCACAGGATGGATATTAGCAAATTGACTATTGGATAGAGAGAGATGGCAGAAAAAAAAGAGGAAAATATCAGTGAAAAAAAAACAATTTAATTAAAGTTTATTTGTATAGCGCTTTTTACAATACAAAGGGAACTTTTGAGAATTTTGGGTTTTTATGAAATTGTTAAAATGTAGCTTATCAGTGTGTAACAATTCCCCGCAAAACGTGGGAACTAAACAAATTAAAAACAAGGGGAGGACGAATGAGGGTATCAAGGAGATTGCACAAGCCAAATTCAATAGCCAAGAAAAGTGTATTATATCTACAATATTAACAGCAAGTACACCCAGAACAAAATAATAATATTCTTGAGTGTGTGTCTGTGTGTGTGTGTGTGTGTGTGTGTGTAAAGTCTCTCAATGTCCCACCTGTGTCATATATACAAAAAAGGATTTAAAAAAAAGAGTTCAGATCGATCTCACAGGTAATGTCTTTAAAGTACAGGAAGCTCTAATCCACCCAGCGCTGGCGATTTAAATGATCTTCACGGCAAATATTCCACACAAAAAAAAAAAAAAGGGAGGGAGTATTGTATTAATACTCCACAAGAAGATGTCCCAATAGTCGGTAGGGAAAAAGACAGGACGTTAGGTTATATTATTATTTTGGTCTTGTGAAAGGAAGAGACTTGTGAGCGAATGCCGGGATGCCTGCATTCTATAAAGAAAAACAATACTTCCCACTTCCTGCTTGGATGACACATCCCGTGGCAACTGGGCGTGAGTTGAATCTTGCGATACTATAGTTCTGGGTCAATCACAGCAATACCATGGGGAGAAAATAATACACAGGGAGAAAGCAATCAATATTTAACTGGCAGAACATTTCTATTGGTAACTGCAGCTATAAATAAACTTCTCCTTGTGGCAGTGCTACAAGTGGTGACTGTCAGTTTATGTGCATATGGCACAAATGTATGGAAAAATCAATTCACTAACATTTACTTATAATTAAATAAAGGTTATGCATATTTGGTGTGCTGTCCGGGGACAGAGCTCCGAGCCCGGCAAGACTCCCGAGCCCGGGGCACCCCCCCGTCCGGGGAGAGGGGTCTGAGCTCGGAGTCTGGCCCAGCCCAAAGTGCTCCCCATAGTGCTTCTACCTGAGCTGGGGTAGAAACTTGGCTGAAGGTGTGAGATCGGGGTGGTGGAGGGATTCTGAAAGTCGAGAGATAACGAAGGTAGGACGTACTTGAATATTTATAGGTGTTCTCTCTTGAGCTGATTGGTTTGCGTTTGGTCTCGTACTCTATTGCATACGTTGTCAGTGTCGTGCACTTGCTTAGACTGTTGTTGTGATAAACAGTAAAGTGTGTTCAAAAAAAAAAAGCGCTAGCAAAAGACAGTGTAAAGAAATACCTTTGAGAGAAGCAGTTAAATCAGCGGAAGTTAAAGCTTGATAAAGCTGATCATTATTTCTTGTCTCACTAGTGTTTAGCGCAGTTGTCGTTGCTAGGAAACTCTTGTTTGTTTACTGTGTTGAGACGTGCTGCGTTTGGTCTCGTACTCTATCGCATACATTGTCAGTGTTGTGCGCTTTGCTTAGACCTTTGTTGTGATAAACAGTAAAGTGTGTTCAGCTGAATTCAGTTTTTCCGTTTTGTCTGACGGGTATACAAAAAAAGTTAGTTAGTAAAAGGTTAGTAGCGGTCGCCCTCCTGTTAAGCCCTCCTCGTGTGAAGACCGAAGAGTGTAAAGACATCGACTCTACTACCGTGCGACTCACCGGGCAGGGGACACCGGCAAGGGATATAAATATTGTTTTGATTAATCCTTTTTTACTTCTACTTGCTTCACTTCTATTTCAGTTTTTATAACCAATTACTACTATGTGTTTCCAGATTCCTACTATCACTACCACTCGCAAACCACGCATCACACAATGTAGGCAGCGCAATCCTAACAATCTGCACACTCTGCCTATGTCTGCTAATACACTATCTTTTTCTATTGGTCTCTGGAATTGCCAATCTGCTGTAAACGAAGCTGATTTCATTACTTCTATTATTAGTCATTCAAAGATAAATCTCATGGCCCTGACAGAGACCGGGGATCAAACCAGAGGACACTGCTACACCTGCAGCACTCTCCAATAATTTTTCATTTTCCCACTCCCCTCGTTTGACTGGAAGAGGTGGAGGTACTGGTCTGCTTATCTCTATTGATTGGAATTTTAATCCTTTACCATCTTTGGGTATCATCAGCTCCTTTGAATTTCATTCAGTTACTACCTACCATCTTAAAATCCATTTTGTAGTTGTCTATCGACCCCCCCAAGACCACTAGGTAACTTTTTGGATGAATTAGATGTGCTGCTCTCAACCTTTCCTGAGGATGGTACTCCCCTAGTTATGCTTGGAGATTTCAATATTCACCTAGATAAACCTCTATCTGCTGACTTCCACACTCTGCTTGCCTCAACCGAGTGTCAGCTACTGCTACTCACAAATCAGGCAACCAACTGGACCTTATTTACACACGACACTGCTCCACTGATCATGTACTGGTTACTCCACTGCACACCTCAGATAAATTCCTCCTCACTCTTAACCTCAACATGGTCCCTGACACATCACTTACCCCTCCACATGTCATCTTTCGATGTAACCTACGCTCACTCTCACCCTCCCGGCTATCTGCAATGGTTTCATCTTCATTTCCTTTCCCCTAAACTGTTAGCATCTTATCTGATGCTAACAGTGCTACTGATACTTTCTGCTCTTACATCTTGTTTAGACACTGTTTGCCCCTTGTCTTCCAGGCCAGTCCGTACCACCCCTTCAGCCCCTTGGTTATCTGATATTCTACGTGAACATCGTTCTAAGCTTAGAGCTGCTGAAAGGGTGTGGCGCAAATCCAAAAATACTACTGACCTTAATGTGTATCAGTCACTCCTCTCTTCCTTTTCTGCTAATGTCTCCACTGCTAAAAGGACATACTACCATAACAAAATTAACAATTCGTCTAACTCTGGCATGCTTTTTAAAACATTTTCCTCGCTCCTTTGTCGTCCTCCTCCCCCTCCTGCTTCATCTCTAATAGCTGATGACTTTGCCACGTTTTTTCATTGATAAAATTAAAAAAAACATCAGTGCATAATTTTCCACACCACAATCCATCAAGCACATCTCACCAGCAAACATACACTCATTTACATCCTTCTCTTCACTCTCTGAGGCAGAAGTCTCCAAACTCATCCTTTCTAATCATCCTACTACTTGTCCGCTTGATCCTATATTCCATCTCATCTGCTTCAAGCCATTTCTCCTGCAGTTGTACCTGCACTCACTTACGTCATTAACAGATCCCTCCACACTGGTGTTTTCCCCGCATCATTTAGACAGGCTCGTATAACTCCTCTACTTAAGAAAACCCACCCTCAACTCATCTCTTTTAGAGAACTACAGACCAGTTTCCATTCTTCCTTTCATTGCAAAAACACTTCACAACGAGCTGTATTCAACCAAGTCTCTACCTTTCTCACACAGAACAACCTCCTTGACAGCAACCAGTCTGGTTTCAGAAGTGGACATTCAACTGAGACTGCCTTGCTCTCAGTTGTTGAAGCCCTAAGACTGGCAAGAACGGAATCCAAATCTTCAATACTTATCTTGCTTGATCTATCTGCTGCTTTTGACACCGTTAACCACCAGATCCTCCTGTCATCCCTACTGACAAAATTCATCTCAGGAACCGCACTCCAGTGGTTTGAGTCTTACCGATCAGATTAGGTCCTTCAAAGTATCTTGGAGAGGTGAGGTGTCCAAGTCGCAACATCTAACTACTGGGGTGCCGCAGGGCTCAGTTCTTGGACCTTCTCTTCTCTGTCTACATGGCATCATTAGGTTCTGTCATTCAGAAACATGGCTTTTCATACCATTGCTATGCTGATGATGACACTCAACTCTACCTCTCATTCCATCCTGATGATCCATCGGTAGCTGCTCGCATCTCAGCTTGTCTAACAGAACATTTCTTGCTGGATGAAGGACCATCACCTTCAACTCAACCTTGCCAAGACAGAAACTGTTTGTGGTTCCAGCAAACCCATCGTTTCATCACAATTTCACCATCAAGTTAGGGCACATCAACCATAACTCCTTCCTTTACAGCCAGAAACCTTGGAGTTATGATTGATGATCAGCTAACTTTCTCAGACCACATTGCTAAAACTGTCCGTTCCTGCAGATTTGCTTTATTCAACATTAAGAAGATCAAGGCCCTTTCTTTCAGAACATGCTGCACAACTCCTTGTTCAAGCTCTTGTTCTGTCCAGGCTAGACTATTGCAACGCTCTCTTGGCAGGTCTTCCAGCCAGTTCTATCAAACCTTTACAATTAATCCAGAACCCGGCAGCAAGATTATTTTTAATGAGCCGAAAAGAATACACGTCCACACCTCTGTTTATCAATTTGCACTGGCTACCAATAGCTGCTCGCATAAAATTCAAGGCATTGATGTTTGCATACAAACCACACTGGCTCTGCACCCCTTTACCTAAATTCATTTACTTCAGACTTATGTGCCCTCTAGAAGCTTGCGTTCCTGCAAGTGAACGTCGCTTGATTGTGCCATCCCAAAGAAGCACAAAGTCACTTTTACGGACTTTTTAAATTAAATGTTTCCCTCCTGGTGGAATGACCTGCCCAACTCAATCCGAGCAGCTGAGTCCTTAGCCATCTTCAAGAATCGGCTTAAAACACATCTCTTCCATCTTTATTTGGCCCTCTAACTTTTGCACTCACTATTTTAATTCTATTTTTAAAAAAAATAATCTAACTACATTTCTAATCTTTTTGTATTCTATCTATTTTTTCTTTCATTTATTATACAATATAAAAAAAAGACCTCTTACACTAGCTTGCTCTATTCTTTTTTCTATTCTATCTGTTTTCTTTTATTTATTATATTATTTAAAAGCCCTTACTACGTATACTGCGTTTAGGCTAACTGAGACTTGTTATAGCACTTATATATCATGTGCTCTTTTGTTGTTTTTGATTGCTTCCATTGTCCTCATTTGTAAGTCGCTTTGGATAAAAGCGTCTGCTAAATGACTAAATGTAAATGTAAACGGTGTAATCACTAATGATGAACTGGTCGTGTTAATTATCCGTGCATGCTCCTCCCGAAATTTATGAAACATCACTTCACAAGTTCACATTTACTTATATAAGGGAGTCTGTAGATATTGTGGGGATATGCTGGGTGACAGGAGTCCATCTGGGGCTTAACTCGAGGACAGGAGCCCATCCAGAGCCAGTTTCTTATAAATATCTAAATAGCTAAAGTCTAATCTCACTGTAATCAGCACAAACTGCTGGGCTATAATAATATGTGAGCAGCATGTATGTACATGATTGTGTTGTTTGAGAAAAAAAATGTTATGCGTGGTTAGTGAAAAACTAAAAATGTTAAATTCACTTGAACTTAAGGCAATAAAACACATACAGAAATTGGTTCCCGGGACTTTTGAGAACTGGAGCTTGTAGCTTTAGAATTTTTTCTTTCTAAATGATGTGAAAATCATCTTGTTTACTCACTCACACAGAAAACGATATATTGATTTAAATTTTCTAAGACGCTTTTTTGTTGGTAAAAGTCATATGCGAGTAGGCGTCAACTATCATGAATTCACACCTGAGAAGACAAAGGCCTGCATAATGAGCTGCATAATGAGCCATTCAGTCAGCTGTGTCACTGAGAGGGATGAGTTACGAGAAAGAATGTGAGGACAAAATAAATATATAATTTTATGTTTGTAGTTTATTTAGAATATATTTAATTATCCCACAAAATAATTTAATATTCACTTGTGAGTGCAGTTAAACAGTTTGTTAGGAACAATCAAAGCTGACTTTCAAACTGAATTTTTTGCATCATTACTCCCAGTCACACAATCCTTCAGAATCCTTTTAACAATCTTATTTTCTCTACAAAAAAAACATTTATTGTTATTATTATCATTATTATTATTATTATTATTATTATTATTATTATTATCATGAATGTTGAAAAGAGCTGAGAATATTTTTTCAGGTTTTTTAGGGGGGATAAATTGAAAGAACAGCTAAATGTTTGTTACATTTGTTACAGTTACATTTATTGGTACATTTATATTATTTACATCAAGCTTTTTGAATGGTGTAGTAGTGTATATTGTTATTGAAACTTCAGAATATTTCACTTGATTATACATTTAGTCAGGAATTATAGTTTGGAAAAAGTCTAACTAGTAAAATGTTAACACCTTATGTGAAAACTAGTACAAGTATATAAATAAATAAAAAGAGACTTACTCATGTTTATGATCTCTGCTGAATAAAGTGCTTCATTCTGTTTTTCTGAGGAAATCCAAATCTTAAATCCTCAAATACATCACATCTTTTTGGGGTGAATAATGTCTTATTCCTCTCATCGCGAAGCAAACAGTAAAATAAAAAAAACTTGAAGAACAGTCTCGCTGCGTTGTCTTTTGTTGTGTGGGCATATTCAAGCTGCGCACTTCAGTGAAACATTATCATCTCAAAAGCACGTTCAGCAAGGGGCGTGGTCGCATTATAAGATAATGAAGGGAGACGTGAAAAAAAACGGACCGCGTTGTTTTCATATGGATTACTTTATCACAGAATATTTGTTTTCGGCAGCACTTGTTTAGTTTAAAAGTAGACATGTCAGGCTTTCTATAGATATATCTCTCATGTCTCTGTGTCGAGTATTCACTGAGTTACAGTTTATTTTAATGACGCGTTTGGTAAATGAAGATAAGCGCAGATTCCCAAAGGCTGCAGACAGAACTCCTTGTTTGTTTATCTTTATTTTATAAGTGCTACCCAAAAAGTTTTGTGTTTGTTATGTCGGTATACCCAAAAAAAGTAGACCCTTTACAGATTCGATTGATGTATTGCTCTTATCTGTATAATCAAAAACTGAAAGTGTAATTTAAGTTCTTTTCGGGGTTATTCAGGAGGAAAATACCCCAAACGCGTATACGCGTTAATCGACTTCAGAGGGTTAAATAAAGATTATGTGTATTTGGCGTGCTGTCAGGGGAGAGAGCTCCAAGCCCGGCAAGACTCCCCAGCCCGGGGCAACCCCCCCTCCGGGGAGAGGGGTCTGAGCTCGGAGTCCGGCCCAGCCCAAAGTGCTCCCCATAGAGCAATTAGAACAGGACAGCAGCCAGATACGCACATTGCAACTCCCCAAAAAGCTGGGCTTAATGGTAGATGGGTGCTGGACGTCCTTTGGTATAATATAATTATTGCGGCAGTGTCTAGGAAGAAAATTCGACTTCCGTGGAAGTGTCCACTTGAAAGAGAGCGATGACAACTCCTGCTGGAGATGCGATTATTGTAGCAGTAGGGAAGATACACTGCCTACACTGCTGCGGCAATGGGGGAATACAGAAAAGGCTCCTGCGGGAGCAGATGCTGCTGCGGTAGTGAGAAAATACCGAAAGGCTCCTGCAGGAGCAGCCACTTCTACGGCAGTGAGAAATACGGAAAGGCTCCTGCGGGACCTGACAGTGCTGCGTTTAAAACAAAAAAAAAACTGCTGCGGCCTTGGGGGAGAGAGATAACGCTCCTGCGGGAGCGGGGTGCCGTTGAAATGGAAAAATGGAGATGACTAGGGAAAAACGGGTAAATGGGGTAACTGATGAGGGTTTGGTGGGCCTTCTTGAGATCCAAAAGGATGTAGCTCTTAAATGCATTCTGATGACCAGCGACGCATGAGTGTTTGTGTTGGATCTGCTGTTGGGAAAGGCCGTTTTGAGCCGCTATTGCTTTTGGCTGCCCCTATTCTGAAGGAATGGCTGGAGAATCATCGGCTGAGATACCGGAAAGACGTAGGACAGACTTTCGGTGTTTTTGGAACCAAAAACGGGAGACAGGGCGGCTAGAGTCATCTGTGAAAAGAGGGTCAGAAAAGGATTTGGCTTGGGATTTCCTGAGCTGAAGGAAGGCTAGGAGAGTTTGGTATTGGAGAATAGGTGATTGGAGGTTAAAAATATAAATAAAGTGGCCCTTCATTGTCTGGTCTGTCTTACTTTTACTGGTCTGTGAATTGGTTATTTGAGGTGAGGGTGAACCGAATATGAGTTTATGGAAAAATTGAATTCCACTTAGATAGCTTTTAATGGAGCTGACTTGGAGGTTTTTGTTAATATTGAGGTGCGATATAAATGAAGTGATAGAGAGCAGGGAAAAATCGGGGAATGGCAGATTATAGGCAGAATGTAATGCTTTAAAGCATTTCCATGCTGTTAAGTATGACTGCAGGGTACTGGGGGAAATGGCTTGGAGGATAGGAATCTCTTGAATTTTCAAGAAGGGGTCTCAGAGGATGATTCAGAGGAATACTAGCTCTGAATAAGGAGGTACTGGGGTTGGGAGTGGTTCTGCCTGTGGTGCCAACAGCCTGAATTTCTGAAAGGCAAAACGAGAGAGTTATGCGGTTATGATGAACTGATCACAAGCCTGAGATCCAGAATAAACGTCTTAGTAAGGGCGTTAAGGTGGGTGAATGAGAACGGCCATTATTAATGCAGTGTACAGTAGCCTCGTTATCGCAGTGAATAACGATGGTGGTGTTGGACCACTCTTTCCCCCACAGAAAGGTCTTGAGCATCTACCAGCATTAAAGCTGATGCAGAGTTGCCTGCCAGAGAAAGATGGGTGTGGCGGCGATCGGGTGGAATTAGGAAGGTAACGCTTGTTTGGGAAGTTAGGTACGTAGCTGGTGGACTTGGGCTGAGACGGTTCGGCACAGGGAGGAATGGATGGGTTGACAAAGGGGCACATTGTGGAGGAGTGTGTGATGGATCGGCATACAGCACATGTGATGTTACTGCAGCCCAAAAATACCAGATTGTGCAGCTCAAGAGTCCAAAGAGCCCCCCAGTAGGACACTGGTTCCACTGGGCACTCAGATATCACATTTTGCCAAGAATAATTTATTGTAGGTGTAGAAATGGGAACCCCCGTGTGATAGCGCGAACTCGGCGATAATTGTGAGATAGTCGCTGAGCTCGCATCTCCTCTGTGGAAAAGAGGAACAGATTACTTCGGTGTAGCAATTGAAAGCGATGGCGAATTCGGGAAATGATAGAATACTGGACTGAATATGTGCTGTGTTTTTTAAAGTGACTGAAAATTCGCTGCAGTCAAATTGGCGGTCGGAGGACGCAGGCGAAATAGGAGACCTGAGAGAATTTGGTTCAGAATGATACTGGAGACAGGTGTAGGATCCAAGGCGGGGGCGTTTAGTGGCATGGGTAGGGGCTTGGCTGAGGACAGGGAGAAAGTGTTGAACAGGCCTGAGAGATGGATGGGGCGGGGGGAAAAGTAGCTGACGGAACCGCCTGCGGAGGCCGGCTCGTGCTTGAAATGGTTCTGGGAGCTAGATAGGAAGAGAGAGCAGGAAAGAGAGGGGGAATAACGAGCGCCGGAGTCTGTGCCATTAGTGAAGGTGGCCTTATGCTTTGGTCAGCCTCCGAGGGCGGGGAACACATTAGAGAAAAGGGAGGGAATGGTGGACGTCGGGGCTTTTGCTGCTAGCTAAGGCGGCCTCGCGCTAGAGCTGGATGGCGTGGCTGGGGGCCATGGGTAGGGGAGAGGGTTGGGGGGGTGGTAAAAAGCTGGGACTGGGGTTGAGGCTGCACCGCTAGCGGAGGCGTGCTCGCGCTATCTTGGCGGTTTGTGCCGGCGTACGCTTGAGTGTCGCCTGGAAGGTCTGCTGGCCGACGCTCAGAGGATTGAGAGTCTTTTTGCGCTGGATCTGATGCTTAGCCCCGGCTTGCCGGAGGCTTTTTGTTTCGGCCTGATGATCAGGAATCCGTCCTTGAAGGTGTTGTAGTTGGATCGGGCCGTGAATAAGGAACATTGCGGCCTCGGTTTGCTTTGTCCTTAGCTTTGGATGGAGGGGTGGATATTGGCGGTGGCGCCCTTGCCTGGAGGGAGACGTAGAGGGCTTGTAGCTCCGCCTTGTTTAGCCGTCGAGGGACGGTGATGCCGGCATTTGAGAGTGCTTGGTGTAGGCCTGTCAATGCCATTTCTCCGTGGCTGGAGCGGAGGAAAGAGCTGAGGCATGGGAAGACGGTGGTGAAGGTGGCTGACGCCTAGAGGGTGAAGGAGAAGGAAAATCCCTGCATCTGGAGGTATGAGCGGCGGTAATGCGGGAAGACCTGCGGCCCCGCAGTGCAGCCGCGGGCTCAGTTGGAGTGTCCTGCGGAGCGTTTGTGCCCTGAACATCGGCTGTAGCGCGAGTGGAGCTGCGTTATCCAAGGCGTTGTCCTCAGAGGACGATTCAATCTCAGACATGTTGCCTCGATTGGATGTGTCGATTCTGAAAGTCGAGAGATAACGAAGGTAGGACATACTTGATTATTTATAGGTGTTCTCTCTTGAGCTGATTGGTAAACGGTGTAATCACTAATAATGAACTGGCCGTGTTAATTATCCGTGTATGCTCCTCCCGAAATTTGTTTATGAAACATCACTTAAAGACGTAAACAAACAGACAATGAACACTATTAACAGCAATATTTGGTAGTTCTGTATGTTTTTTCAGGGTTAGCATTACCTCTGGTCCTCTGAGGGGTTGGCAACATCTTGTTCTGGATCCAGACTGAAGCTTGTGAAAATCCTAGGCCTAACAGAGAAACAAACAGAGACATAATTACCGTAGCTGCTGTTCCAACCAAGTAAAATTACTTAGTTTAACCCAAGCTAAAGAATAATAATGCGCATTTGATCAGATATAACTGCAGTCCAAAAATTTTGAGATGCATTATTTGAATGCTTGGCCAAAGATATTTGTTTTAATCTAGATGTTTTAATCTAGATTTAACACAGAGAAAGTGGTGTCTGCGAACCCCGAACATTATCAGGAAGGCTATTCCAGAGTTTGGGAGCCAAATGCGAAAAAGCTCTACCTCCTTTAGTGGACTTTGCTATCCTAGGTACTACCAAGAGTCCAGCGCTTTGTGACCTTAGGGAGAGTGATGGATTGTAGCATGGTAGAAGATTAGTTACATATGCAGGAGCTAAACCATTAAGGGCCTTATAGGTAAGTAATAATATATTGTAACTGATATAGAACTTAATAGGTAGCCAGTGCAGAGACTGTAAAATTGGGGTAATATGATCATATTTTCTTGACCTGGTAAGTACTCTAGCCGCTGCATTTTGGACTACCTGTAGCTTTTTTTATTGAGGATGCAGGACAAACAGCTAGCAGTGCCTTACAATAGTCCAGTCTAGAGGTCATGAATGCATGAACTAGCTTTTTTCTGCATCAGAAACAGGTAACATGTTTTGTAGGCTTGGCAATGTTTCTAAGATGGGAAGAATGCTGTTTTTTGTAACATGGGAAATATGATTTTCAAAAGACAAGTTGCTGTCTAATATAACTCCCAGGTTTTTGACTGTAGAGGAAGTAACAGCACATCCGTCTAGTTGTAAATTGTAATCTACAAGATTCTGTGTAATGTTTTTTGGTCCAATAAATAATATCTCTGTCTTATGCAAATTTAATAGGAGAAAATTATTGGTCATCCAATCTTTTACAAACCCGATTCCAAAAAAGTTGGGACACTGTACAAATTGTGAATAAAAACAGAATGCAATGATGTGAAAGTTTAAAAATTTAAATATTTCCTTCAGAATACAACATAGATGACATACCAAATGTTTAACCCTCTGGAGTCTAAGGGTATTTTTGGGGCCTGGAGAAGTTTTGTCATGCCCTGACATTTGTGCCTTTTTCACGTTTTCATCGTTTCTTATAAATATCTAAATGGCTAAAGTCTAATCTCACTGTAATCAGCAAAAAAACTGGGCTATAATAATATGTGAGCACCATGTATGTACATGATTGTGTTATTTGAGAAAAAAAATGTTATGCGTGGTTAGTGAAAAACTAAAAATGTTAAATCACTTGAATAAGGCAAATTAAAACACTACAGCAAAAATGTGGTTCCCGAGGAATTTTGAGAACTGGAAAATGGATCATTTAGACTAGAATTTTTTTTTCTAAATGATGTGAAAATCATCTTGTTTACTCACTTACAGAAAACAATATATTGATTTAAATTTTCATAAGACACTTTTTGTTGGTAAAAGTCATATGCGAGTAGGCGGGTCAACTATCATGAATTCACACCAGAGAAGACAAAGGCCTGATAATGAGCTGCAGAATGAGCCATTCAGTCAGCTGTGTCACTGAGAGGGATGAGTTACAAGAAAGAATGTGAGGACAACCAAATAAATGTATATAATTTTATGTTTGTAGTTTATTTAGAATATATTTAATTATCCCACAACATATTTAATATTCACTTGTGAGTGCAGTTAAACAGTTTATTAGGACAAAAAATCAAAGCTGATTTCAAACTGAATTTTTTTTTTTTTTGCATCATTACTCCAGTCACACAATCCTTCAGAAATCCTTTTAACAATCTTATTTTCTACAAAAAAACATTTATTGTTATTATCATTATTATTATTATTATTATTATTAATGTTGAAAGAGCTGAGAATATTTTTTTAAGGTTTTTTAGGGGGGATAAATTGAAAGAACAGCAATGATTGTTACATTTGTTTACAGTTACATTTATTGGGTACATTTTATTATTTACATCAAGCTTTTGAATGGTATAGTAGTGTATATTTTATTGAAACTTCATAATATTTCACTTGATTATACATTTAGTCAGGAATATAGTTTGGCAAAAAGTCTAACTAGTAAAATGTTTTACACGTTATGTGAAAACTAGTACAAGTATATAAATAAATAAAAAGAGACTTACTCATGTTTATGATCCTACTGCTGAATAAAGCGCTTCATTCTTTTTTTCTGAGGAAATCCAAATCTCCTCAAATCCTCAACCACCATCACATCTTTTTGGGGTGAATTATGTCTTATTCCTCTCATCGCGAAGCAAACAGTAAAATAAAAAAACTTGTCAAGAACAATCTCGCTGCGTTGTCTGTCTGTTGTGTGGGCGTATTCAAAAGCCGCGCGCCTTCAGTGAAAAACATTTTTGAATCTCAAGCAGCGCAAGGCACGGCGCGGGGGCGTGGTCGCATTAGAAGATAATGAAGGGAGACGTGTGAAAAACGGACATCGCGTTGTTTGTTTTCATATGGACTTACTTTATCACATAATATTTGTTTTCAGCAGCTAAGCACTTGTTTAGTTTAAAAGTAGACATGTCAGGCATTTCTATAGATATCTCTCTCATGTCTCATGTGTTGAGTATGCACTGAGTTACAGTTCATTTAAATGGCGCATTTGTAACTGAAGATCGGCGCAGACAAAGGCTATGCAGGACAGCACTCCTTGTTTGTTATCTTTATTTTTATAAGTGCCAAAGTTTTGTATACAGTAAAAAAAAGTAGACCCTTTCAGATTCGATTGATGTATTGCTCTTATCTGTACGATCAAAACTGAAAGTGTAATTTAAGTTCTTTTCGGGGTTATCAGGAGAAAATACCCCAAAACGCGTATACGCGTTAATCGACTCCAGAGGGGCTTAAACTGAGAGAAAATGTATCATTTTAAGGAAAAATAAGTTTATTTTAAATTTCATGGGCATCAACACATCTCAAAAAAGTTGGGCCAAGGCCATATTTACCACTGTGTGGCATCCCCTCTTCTTTTTATAACAGTCTGTAAACGTCTGGGGACTGAGGAGACAAGTTGCTCAAGTTTAGGAATAGGAATGTTGTCCCATTCTTGTCTAATACAGGCTTCTAGTTGCTCAACTGTCTTAGGTCTTCTTTGTTGCATCTTCCTCATTATGATGCGCCAAACGTTTTCTATGGGTGAAAGACCTGGACTGCATGCTGGCCATTTCAGTACCCGGATCCTTCTTCTACGCAGCCATGATGTTGTAATTGAGGCAGTATGTGGTCTGGCATTGTCATGTTGGAAAGTGCAAGGTCTTCCCTGAAAGAGACGACGTCTGGATGGGAGCATATGTTGTTCTAGAACTTGGATATACCTTTCAGCATTGATGGTGCCTTTCCAGATGTGTAAGCTGCCCATGCCACACGCACTCATGCAACCCCATACCATCAGAGATGCAGGCTTCTGGAACTGAGCGCTGATAACAACTTGGGTTGTACTTCTCCTCTTTAGTCCGGATACATGGCGTCCATTTTTTCCAAAAAGAACTTCAAATTTTGATTCGTCTGACCACAGAACAGTTTTCTACTTGCCACAGTCCATTTTAAATGAGCCTTGGCCCAGAGAAAATGGCTGCGCTTCTGGATCATGTTTAGATATGGCTTCTTTTTTTGACCTATAGAGTTTTAGCCCGGCAACGGTGAATGGCAACGGTGGATTGTGTTCACCGACAATGTTTTCTGGAAGTATTCCTGAGCCCATGTTGTGATTTCCATTACAGTAGCATTCCTGTATGTGATGCAGTGCCAGCTTTGACCCTTACGCACAGAGATTGTTCCAGATTCTCTGAATCTTTGGATGATATTATGCACTGTAGATGATGATACTTCAAACTCTTTTGCAATTTTCTCTGAGAAACTCCTTTCTGATATTGCTCCACACTCCACTGCCACAGCATTAGGGTAATTGGTGATCCTCTGCCCATCTTGACTTCTGAGAGACACTGCCACTCTAAGAGGCTCTTTTTATACCCAATCATGTTGTCAATTGACCTAATAAGTTGCAAATTGGTCCTCCAGCTGTTCCTTACATGTACATTTAATTTTTCCAGCCTCTTATTGCTACCTGTCCCATCTTTTTTGGAATGTGTAGCTCTCATGAAATCCAAAATGAGCCAATATTTGGCATGTCATTTCAAAATGTCTCACTTTCAACATTTTATGTTATCTATATTTTATTGTGAATAAAATATAAGTTTATGAGATTTGTAAATTATTCCATTCCTTTTTTTACTCACAATTTGTACAGTGTCCCAACTTTTTTGGAAATGGGTTTGTAGTTGTTTTAGATATTTTATGTTTAGATATTTCTATTTTGTAGGAGTCCCATGAATAATTCTATTCTCCCGCATCCCGCTCACACACGAGTGTCTAGTCATTTGCATCAGCATCATGCCCATCTTGTTCCGTGCCAAACTCTGTTGTGTTGGGTCTCGCGGGAGAAGGTCTCTAATCCACTGCCACTTGACTCGGCAGTGCGTGTGCTACATCCATTTTACAATTTCTAGATTATAAAACACTGCAGTAACGTATAGAGACCTCGGCTTGTAACTATACTCTAATTACTATTTTGAACATTATAACGTGTTAAATTACTCTGTTACTAAAAAAAGTAATCAAATTACATTAATGTGTTACTAATTAATGTGATACTTCCCAACACTGGTTATTATTGCATACTGTTTTATAATGTACTACAATATTGAGGTGCAGATATTGCCACTATTTGCAATTAGTAGTATAAATAGCAGAAAATCCTGCTATTTTAACATAGTGTATTAGAATCTATAGCTATTTGCACTTAGTGTAAATATCATCTATCGCTATTTAAACTTATATAAGTGCAAATAGCCACACCCTTTTTTTCTGCTGCGTCCGAAAGCTCTAAAATGCAGGAAAGCATGTCTAAATCCAAATTCTGTTTTACTTCCTGTCTCCGGAGGTACCTTCTTCTGATCGAATTTTGAAGAGAGCATAGATGTATCAGAGTTTTCCCATACATTTTTTTTTTTCTGACGACACAATTGATATTGCAAGCGAGATCGTGAATCAAATCGTACGATGTGTATCTATGTAATTAAACTTTAAAAAATAATAAAAAAAAAAAATCAAAGTGACATTAACTAATAACCTATCCAAACTGTAAGCAACGGAAGCAGCTGCACTGGCGCCTCTGATCACAGTCTCTGCGGCTGCATGACGCTGTGCAAGCACACAACAATACAGGGGTAGAGGAGAATCTATGAATATTGTTTGCTTGGATATAAACACGTCGAAATGGACCGTATTCATAGAAAGAAATTTGGTGTAGTAGGCCTGCACAATTTGCAACCTGAACATGACCACCGCAACCTCAAACTTCATTCATCACATGTAAAATGGTTTCTTATGGGTAATTTGACTTTAATATTTAGATTGTTTTGTTATTTTTGTATATGCAGCTTGTGTTTTATGATTGTCTTTAGATACCAATTAATTATTAATCTTGTTTGTAATCATTAATATCATGTTTTGTAGTTTCAATTTTGTAACGAATGTCAAACTTTAAAAGACAAACAAAAAATGTCAGTTAAATTAATGTTAAAAAAACATACATTTAGTCAGGAGTTATAGTTTGGAAAAAGTCTAACTAGTAAAATGGGTACAAGTTATATGAAAACTAATACAAGTAGATTAATAATAAAAAAGACTTACTCATGTTTATCTATGCTGGGTCAAGCCGCTTCGTTCTTCTTTCTGAAGTAATCCAAATCTTATTCCTCTCAGCAGTCTTATTGAGGTAAATTATGTCTTATTCCTCTCAGCGCGAAGTGAACAGTAACATTTAAAAAACGTGAAGTACAGTATCGCTGCTTTGTTTGCTCTGATGAGGGCGGTTACCCGCGCGAGCTTCAAAATTATAATAACAATAGCGCGCTCGGTGCGTGGGCGTGGTCGCATTAGATATAATGAAGGGAGACGTGAAAGACAGACATTGCGTTGTTTTCATGTGGATTACTTTATTACAGAATATTTGTGTTTGGTAGCACTTGCTCAGTTTAAAAGTAGACATGTCAAGCTTTCTATAGATATATCTCTCATGTCTCTGTGTTGAGTATTCACTGAGTTACAGTTCGTTTTAATGACGCGTTTCCGAATGAAGATCACCGTGGACCAAGGCTGCAGACAGCGCACTCTGTTTGTTTTCTTTATTTTATAAATGCACAAAGTTTTGTTGTTATTATGTGTGGATACAAATAAAAGTAGACCCTTTACAGATTCGATTGATGTATTGCTCTTAACTGTACGATCAAAACTGAAAGTGTAATTTAAGTTATTTTCGGGGTTATCAGGAGAAAATGCCTCAAAACGCGTATACGCGTTAATCGACTCCAGAGGGTTAAACATGTATTAGTCAGTAAAATATTTATTCAAGTACATCATTGTTCATTTGATGTATTGTCCTTATTACAGCAGTCTGATGTAATCTGTGTCAGTGTAGGACGAGTATGTTGTGTATACTGGGGGATGGGGGGCCCCATTTTGAAATCTGTTTGGTTCCCCAAAATGCTAGGGCTGGCCCTGACTAGCATTATCTTCTTTTCTTTTACATTGATCTGATTTATATTAGAGCAGGGATGTTCAACCCTGCTTCTGGAGATCTACCGTCCTGCAGACCTCAGTTCCAACCCCAATCAAACTCAGCTGCCTGTAATTATCAAGTAACCTTGAACACCTTGAATAGCTGCTTCAGGTGTGTTTGATTGTGGATGGAGCTGAACTCTGCAGGACAGTAGCTTTCCAAGGGCAGGGTTTAACATCCCTTAATTAAAATGTCTGATGATAAGTCATTGTATACCTCTGCAACTTTAAGCACATCCTGATCAGGCAGCTCTCCTTGCTCTGCTTTGTAAAGTGTACTCCTGTGAAGAAAGGATTTCTAGAAATGTAATAACTCAAGCATTAATGATGTAATAAAACAGTATGTTTTTATAGTATAGTTATTTAATTAAACCTCAAAAATTCCTCTCAACTGCAAAATAGCTTTTGTTAAAACAAAGCTGTCAAAATGTCTAATTTTCTAATTCCTTCTCTTCAGATTAGCCAATAAAAACCAATAGTATCTAGCTGCAGCCCTGCAGTGCCACCATTTCAGGCTGGAATGAGGGGCATTATTAAAACAAAACAATATGACAGACAGCACAGTCAGTTGTCTGTAATGTGGCTGCTGTGGTGAACAATTTATATATTAAATGTTTATCTTATAAATACAGATTATGTGCATGTCATTCGCATTTCATTACTGAAGGTTAAAAAGTTGTATACTGTTAAAAATGTATGTATATAAATATATAATGTATGTATGTATGTATATATATATATATATATATTATATATATATAATGTATGTATGTATGTATGTATGTTTTTTATAATTCTATATATAATTTTTTTTGGGGGGGTTTATGAGTCATTCTATATTTAGGGGTACATTTCATGTCAGCCAAAAAGTCAGAAAGTCAGTATTCTTTTTTGATAAATAAATTAGGTGGTTGAATAATATAATCCTTAATGTGCTAAATTAGTTGTTTGGTAAGCTTAAACTCTAATGACTTTTTAAATATGTTATTGAAAATTAACATTTGATTGATTATTTTGTCAACTGTGTTATGGACAAATGTTGTGTCAAATGAAACATGAATGAAGTCCCACATGTTTGATTACACATTTGTTTGAAGGTTTTTGAGTCTGTTCACCAGAGTTTTTAAGGTTAAATGTCTAACTGATTTGAAAATATGAATTTGGGGCTTTGTACTGGGCATACTGTGGGATGCTATCATGAAGGATGATACTTTCTTTAACTTCGGCATACTGTGGATTTATGTTATTCACCATCCTTACCAAAGTCATCCATCTCCAGACATATCCCCATCTTTTTTTCTGACGGTTTAGTTCACATTTAAAAGATTTATAACATAAAATCCAGAGATATCCCCCCCTTACAAAGTAACACAGTTGACAGGTAAGAATGAACTTAGTATCCATAAAGCATTTAAAACACATGCACATTATAATATAATATGTATTTATTAATATTAAAATATATATTATTATAATGGTAAATGAAGTCATGACTAAGCAGAAATAGATATATGCCAAATCTATAATATTATATAGGTTCATTCTGAATGCTTTTTAACCCTTCACAAAGGTGAATGTAATGTGTATATAATATCATGGATACGGAGTTCATAGAAATTGTGGCTTTGATTAGATCAGTTAAGTTTATCCACTGTTTTCCATGGTTTTAGCCAATTCCTATGTAATTTCTGTATAATGACAATAGTTTGTGAATATATATTTTTATCAACAACACTCAGTGGGAGTATAATTTGACACTGAATTGCCAACATTGTCAACCGTGTTAATCCTTCTCAACTGTGTTACAGTTGTTAGGTAACACAGTTGACATTTAAGCCATTTTAGGGCCTTGTGCAAACTGCTGACCTTGGAATAGTTAGTACATGACCTTGATGAACTTTTGTTTTTATATTCTTTCTGTACATATTTATTAATATAACATGTGACGCAAGTTCACCAGAATATATTGATAACACAGTTGACAGTCAATTAATCTACTCTATGTGCAGACAATAATCTAGATAAAATATTGAAGAGGAGAAGTTATGACTTTCCACACTGACTTCAAAAAAGAAAATACATCATGTGATGTTGGACATGTGACTTTGGAACAAACCATTGCTGATTTATAGGGGGTTTTATAAGGAGTAACACACTTGACACTGATTTCTCGGACTCACACAAAATGGATGATTTAATGTAAATGCAATGAGCAAGATATTTTTTTAAACGTCTTTCTTATAATTTAATAATTATTTTTGGACAAATATAAGAAATATATACAGAAACATGTATTTTAGAGCTATCTGAAATGCAAAACCTCACATTTACTAAATTGGACAGCATAAAAACAGCAAATTCCAGTACAGAATATGCCATTTTTGCAAGATAAAAGATGGATATCTGTTGAATTTTTGTATTAAATGAATTAGAAATGTCCCCTGATATAAAAGTGATCATTGTTTGAAGTGAAAAGTTACTGAAAAACTATTAAAATTGATAATAGAGTCCATGGACATGACATGTACCCCCAATTATAGAATGGCTCTTATGTTAAATTACCCTAGAACACCCTTACCCTTTGACTTGTCAGAGTTGAGATAAATGTGTGTTATCCATTTTTCATTTCTCCTCTTGTAGGGACATACTACAAAATCTCATCGAAAATGTACAAGATTCCAGAGACCGGTTAAGGTTTACGTTTTTTATTCGGGGAAGACATGGAGATATTATTATTTCTATAACTATTGCACTTACGTTTAAATTATTTTAGTTCTATGTTTTGTTTTTGATTTCTTTTCATTTGAGAAGTATGTTGCACTTTTTAATGTCTCTTTTAAATTAAAGGAGCATTGCGTAGGTTCTGAAATTTTCTAACCGTTACTGACACCAGTGGCCGTTAGAGGAACTGCAGCCAGTCTCATGCTCATTCTCAGTGCGCACGCTCGTACGAGCACGACCACATCAACCAGGGTTGCCGCAGCAACCACTGACGGCTCATCGAGATTCATCAGCATGTTTGAGATAAGAAAAGTTATAGTACTTAGTATAGTACTTAGTATAGTATAGTAAGGTTATTGTTTGACAGACCATATTTTAGTAGAATGTTGCAGTGCTACTTTATATTATCAACTAAAGTCTACTTCTAAAAGTATTTTAACACTGTAACACACACACTCCCAACACTCACAGATCTCTTATTTTGACTATTGTAGAGTGACGCTAAATGATATAACTGAGTTGAAGACGTTATGCTGATTTTTAGATGCAGTACAATTACTACTGTAGTTGTACTACTATACTATTTGTAGAATAGCAATACCATTATGGTAAGGTAAAGGAACTCTAACCTTGATGTATGAGCTTGTAATGCATTATTTTTATTCAGAATACCACATGAAATGTTGCACTAAAAACACTTGTCATTGTAAATAATTAGTTTTTTTTTTCCTGTTAGGACAGCTCAGAAGACTTTCAAATTCCCGTGGAGGAGAGTACTGAGGAGAGCAGTGACACTGGAAGGGGGAGGGGGGGAGCCAGAGGTAGAGCAAGAGGGAGAGGAAGGGGGCGAGGCAGAGGTGCAAGTAGAGAAAGAGGCATGGGAAGAGGACGGAGGAGGGGCAGAAGAAGAGCAGGAGCTGTCAGTGAGGAAGACAGACTGAGAGTGGAGGAGCTGACTGCTGCCAGGAAAGCAGAGATACAGGTTTGTCATAATGGTCACACTATCTAGAAAACAGCACACACCCAAATAGACATATGTAATAAACAATGACTGCTGTTCCATTTTCAGGCACAGTTACAGCAGCTATCCCTGGAGGAGAAGGATGAGGTACTTCAGAGGATGGGCAGTCGTCTGCCAGGTGTTTTTCTAGACGTAATGGAATACAGACAGGCCACACCAGGACCAGCCACACCAAACAGGGGTCAGCCAGCGTGGTGCACCTGCCTAAAACTGCAGAATAATGCCTACTGATCTGGAGAACAAATGCTGCAGACAGAATCCAGCAGATTGTATCAGCAGGAGCGCCCACATGGAACTGTACTGTCTGGATGAAGGCATCCTCCGCTTAGCTCGGCAGACATGGAACGACATCCTTGCACTCCATGACAGCCAAGACCCTGGTGCAGATAACCGAGAATATCGGTATTCTGCTTATCGTCAAAGTACGATTTGGCAGCATGGTAGTCTGGGCCCAGGGAATCGTATAGTAATACCAAGCTGCTGCATGTGGCGAATAAGAGACACATTCCCTGACCCATTTGGGAACTATGTTGGCTTCAAAGAAGTACAGTTTACCACATCTGAAAAAAATGTTCCTAAGCCATTCTGCAAAAAAATTTAATGTAAAGTAACATGTATGTACATATTTTACACTTTTTTTTTTGGTTGACAGTTTATAATAAACTAATTTTAACTGTAGCTACTGTTGCCTTTCTGCTGCTCTTTGCTCATGTTGTTGATGTCATGTCCTGGAGAGACAACGAGAGAGAGAGACCAAGAATAAGCATTTGTGTTACTAGTAATAATAGTTTCTACGTGGAAAACTGTGGGCATGTGGCTGACCTACCTGTCCTCTGCAGACTTGTATCTGGGCCAAGTCAGCTGTAGGTGGGGGCACAATTCCAGGGAGAAGACTGAGGGCCCGAGGGTCATCTGGCCTAAGACTCCTCCTTCTTGGGAGTCCCCCTGCTGAATTAAGTTGACTCTGTAATATTTTAGTCTGCAGTAACTGTAGTCTTTTTGCTCCTTCACTGTGTAGACACGGTAGCGCTGTGACTTCTTGCTATAGACTCATTTTGTCTGCAAAACAACATGACATTTGTTGACACAATAAGAAATTTTGTAAAACAATATTAAAAACACACAAGAAATAAACAAATAAACATAAGCACATTTTACAGGACATACAAATATCAATAATTTACAATAGTGACTTACGAAACATTGCCTTTCCTGTTTACATGCACTGGTCGGTGGTTATGATGATTGTAGTCTAAGGCTGCTAGAAAAGTCCTAGCCTCATAAACAGGAGGCAAAAAGGAAAACCGTTTGCCTGCATACATTAGGATATGATTCTGGAAGGATTCCAACTCAGAAGTTGACCTACAGGACAAATAGAAAGCATTATCATATTCTCCAAAGATCATCTTTCTTCAGAAAATATCAAGTGCAAGAGCTATGGCTGTATGTACAAATAATAAAACATTACAATTATTTTGTGGTTTTAGTTATTTTGTGAAGTTTGTTTGTTGTTAAAGGTGTAAAAAATGTTATTCACAGAATCAGCCTTGGCCTGTACTAACAACACATATTTTAGCAAGTATAAGACCTTTTAGCACTCTTACCGAAAAGTAAGAAACTTCTCCACATCCTTCAGCCATCTCCTGTTTAGCACAATTTGTGACAAAGCCTCATGTGCAGCAGAGCCAGGTGGTATGACTTCTTTGTTTGCGGTTTTCCTCATCCAGAGGTGCATGGAGGCATCTGCCGAGGGCCCACTCGTGCTCTCCACAAACATGGTGCAGTACACCTCGCCAGATACACTGAATAATAAAGTAGAGTAAATTATAGTCATAATGCGTGTCAAGTTAAAGTACAACGTCATAGGCAGGAAATAGCATACACAACTGAGGACACACATATTATAGGAGTCACATTTAAAATGATCTAGTTTCATCTGATTACTGTATGTATTTTTATCTCTCATATTAACCATGAACTCTTCCCGGTTGCCTGCTTTCTGACAAGAAAACCAAAAGTGGTTGACAACATCCTTCAGCCAAACAAGTATTTGTGACTGACCAGATATCATCCCAACCTGTGGAGAAAAGTCAAAAAGCGTTTTTAGGAAAAACTGCTAAACAGTAAAGTAGTACTCAATGAAATAAACCAAATAATACCAACTGTGTTTTTGTCTTACCGCATGTAGTCTCTTGGTGAGATTCTTAGCTGCATGCCAGATGTTCAGGGAATGGACTACACCCTGGTCACTGTATGTCCCTTTTTCTGGATCTGATGAGCAACAACCAAACACACATGAAAAAAAAGGCAAATTCTCCCTCAAATATCAAAACAAAATCATGATTTCATTCTTACGCATTAGGGAAGCAATCTGCACGTGGGCATCGGTTACTATTTCTTTGATGTTTAGCTCCCCCATGAGTCTATCAAAGGTCTTTATGAATGCATACTTCTCCATGGCCACACTCTTACGGTCAGTCTGCCTCTTGTCCACAGTGACAATACTGATGATGTCCATTGTGTCCTGCTCCATAGTAGTATATGTGCAGTACTGGGCAGAGTGACCTTTGATGTGGAGAAAAAAATAATAAAAAAAGTAGTTAGTTAATCAAATAAATTCAACAGTACTGACAAGTCACAAACCTTTGTGACTTACCTGGAGAGTCCATCCTTGTGTGATATAGAAGAGATATATATAATTTTGTACCTGCACCAAACTCTGACTGTTTTCAGTTTTATTGTCTTAAACTGAAACTGATCTTGTATTGTCAAGGTTTAATTAGTTTTTTAAATTTGTATTAAATTACTTGACACCGTCGTTTCAAACATCTGAGGCCTTGTTAATCAGATAAAGAGTTTAGTACTTACCAAGGGCAACAACACTGTCTTTTGAGCCTAATTTTTCGATAATGGCCTTCCTCTATTCCTCCCAAAACTCCTTTATTGGATCTACACAGTAGGCAGATTGTATAGCGTAGAAAGTGGTGGATGCCACCATTTCCATGTTCATAAACTGGAAGAGGAGGGCGATCTTGGAATAATTGTTGCCAGACAGAAGAATGTTTGTGGATAACATGAAGTCTCCCCCTTGCATGTTATGCTTTAGTAATGGCTGGCTGTTCCACATCCACAGTTTATGTCCATGTGGGCAATACTGTGTAGAGAAGAGAACAGAAATATTTCATAAAAAATGCTCAAGGTTTTTTTTTTTTCCAGGTTCTATTGACAGCTGTTCTCTATTACAAATAATTTGATAATATGTTAGTTACAACTGATAATGTAAATTCACCCATTCCAGAACAGCTGCAGTGCCTCGTGGTTGCAAGTTGACCTGAAAAGGTGGGAGCCCATCACATTCCACTCCCGTGCTCTGGTCAATGTAAAAACATTTGTTGATCGGCAGTTTTCAGCAAAAAAGAGACCAGTTGGATAAGGTTTTTGTGGAAAGACTATGCTTGCAGGCTGGTTAATGAGGTCGGGTTTCTGCATCGACTCGAGCAAAGGTAGGGAAGGTGGTAATGTCTGTTGTTGGATGATGAAAATCTTCCGAAAGGTCTGGCTCTTGAACCGTCTCCTCGCGGTCATAAATGTCCAGGACAGCCTCTTCAAGCCCAATGACGGGGAGGCTGTCAATGTTTTTTCTGTAATGTCCCACTAGCACTGTGTAAAAAAAACATCATTAAAACACCCAAGTGAAAAAATATGAATATAGACTATTTTCCAGATAACTAAGAAAAAAAAAAAACTATTAACATTGATTGATAGCTCACTAGCTTGTAACATTGCCACAATACATACCGCACATAGATAGGTGGGACATAGTCTGCATCAGATGGGTCTGAGGCCAGTTTGTCCAGCAATTCTATCCTGTAATAGCAAAAACAGGGAGAAATAATTCATTAGTACACACAAACTGTAATATTGACATGCTAGAAGCCAAAGTATAGTGTTGATCATTTGTAACTAACACACTGTTCTCAAGGCTGTTGGCTTGCTTTTCATCTATGAGAACTGAGTGATCCCGCAACTCCAGTGATTTGATGCTACAGAAACACACAGCATTAATATGTAGAGCACAAAATTGACAATGTCACAATATAGAAAAATGAAAAGATATGCATTTTATTCATAATAATGACACACGTTTACCTTTCCTCCAATAGCCCCAATGCTTGATCTTCTGTCAGTGGTTGTACTCCTGCTATTTGGAAGTCATACCTGTTTAAATAGTATTTTGGTATTACAAACTAACACATTGTGCCATAGCCAAATCACACATATAACAGAATTGAACAGAATGCCATCAACAGTCAAATTACACTGTGACACCGCCATAATGCATAGTAGTAATTCTGATTTCTAAAGTGCATTCTCAATAGAGCAAGGATAAAATAAAACATTCCTGTCTGATTCCCCTGTAGTTACTGAACTAGGAAGGTCTGGCAATTCTAACACCTTCATAGGTGTCGACGTACATGGACCCTTTCCTCCTGACAGTGTTGTTTTCTCATAGCTGTAAACAAATAGCCATTGTTAGAAAGCTGGGAGTACAGAGTCCATTTACAAGTGTTACTTGTGTTAGTGTTTCTGTGTATCTAGTCTCCCCTCATGTGTACACTACTCAATCCTCAATCCTACACTTAATCCTGTATGTACGCGCACCTCAGCAGAACATCAGATGGTTCAGAGGCGCTCTTTGTAAAGGGCTAACTTATAGTTACCAAGTTTTGTCATGGCTTGCCCCTACTAGCCATAAATTTAGCTAAACACTTTTAGCAAAAAGCCAACATATAAACAACCCAACCAGTACTTCTTTGGCCATTTTAATACTTCTATGGAGTAACGATCTTAATACACTCGTGCTCTGAATAAAGATAATTCATAAAAGACAGTCACTTTTTGAAACGGTCCCGTGGCTGGCTACCTAGCATCCACATTTTGGCTAAGCAATACTATCGTTAGCATTACAACCACAAAAACAATGAAATAATATATTGCAAATGGTATGTAACTATGTCTTACCTTTGCAGTAAAAAGAAAGCCAGCTCGGGATCTGTTTTTATACCCAGCGCTGACCAGAGCTCCCGCCAAGAATCAAATGCCGCTCCGATGTTGACTCTTGACTTTGCCCGACACCGGTCGCTCTCTCTTTTTGCCACACTAGATACGTTTTTTTTTTTTTTTTTACTTACGAGGAGTGTCCGTGGGTGTCTGAATTGTGCTGCCGGAGGCTGGTCGCTTCTTTCCATCCACAGAGTCCATCTGAAACACTATTGCCGCTGCTTACTATAATGGCTGGCGTGCCGTACAGTTTGTAAGCCAAGTGATGAGAACGCGCATGACGTCACATTTTTGTGAATTTTTCGCGCCAATTCGTGCCCGACTCCTCCACACAAACAATTGAGCCTACAGGCTGATAGAGGCAACCGTGGTGGACAGTCGAGGTGTCATTCTTTTTTTTACATCATGGTTGGCTCATACATGTACAAATGAAAACTCTATCTTAAAGATTTTTTTAAGTAAAAACCTCCACATAGCTCCTTTAAAAAATAAATTATATTTGCCTTGAAAATTCACATCATTGAAAATAAACATTAGAAGTCTACTTTTCCGAGGCCTGCAGTCACTGGGTTTGTGATATTTCATCTCTAATGTAATCAAATTTTTTAAATTAAAAAAAAAAACAACAACAACACTGGACTCACAATCACACTTACTTTGACCTGGCATCGTAATTGGAATGGAAATGGTTGGCCTTTGAAAGCATATTGCTTCTCCAGAATCTGGAGCTTCACCTTCTTCACCTCCAGCATGGCCCGGGTGAGTTTGTTGGCCTCTTGTAGCCCCTGCTCGATCCCCCACAGGACTTCCAGCTTCTCCTTTTCATTCATTTATTCTTTCATTGTTTATTTATGAAACGCATTTAAACAACCCAAGGTTGACCAAAGTGCTGTACAGAGCATTGTAATAAATACATCAGAGCAAACAAATTACAATTAATAAAATAATTCATTAATTCTTAAAAGCCACAGTAAATAAGTGTGGTTTTTAGCATTGATTTAAAAAAAAATAGAGATGACACGATACCGGCAGGTTATTCCATAGTTTAGGTTTTTAGCATTGGCTATTGCTATATATAGGTGTTCGGTCTTCTCTATGTTTCAGCTTAGACCTGTGAACAGAGAGTAATCATAGCATGGCAGAAAGATAACCTGGTGCTAAGCCATTTAATGATTTAAAACAAAAAATACAATTTAAACTCTATTCTATATCGATAACCAGTGCAAAGAAGTTAAAATGGGAGTAATGTGATCAAATTTTCGAATACCAGTCAACACTCAGCTTCAGCATTCTGAACCATTTGTGGACACTCAGTGGATGAATGGTTAACTCCATGATAAAGTCAGTTGCAATAATCAAGATGTGAAGTGATGAACACATGAATAACTGTTTCAAAGTTCTTCAATGACAGAAAAGATTTAACTTGAACTGACAAGGATGGTGTTGTGTTCTTTTGTCTATATTGGCCAGTAGGTGGAAATAGAGGTTCATGATAACGTTTAGTTGAATAGAGAAGAAGGGAGGAGTCAACGAAGCATGCGCCACCTGCTACTGCGAGTGCTGTACCCCTTTGCTATTTAATTTGGTTAAATAAAGGATCTTGCCGTTCGAATGCCTCTTCATTGGCTTCTTACAAGGGATGATAATAACAATTGCGACGAGGTATTTTTTTTACTTGAGGATGGCAGCTGCTATCTTTTTCTACTTTTTTCCCACGCCATTTTTACCACATGTCCAGGAGAACCAACTATTCCGTTTGACACGTGGCTGCCGATGTTCCAGAACTATTTGCTGGTTTTGTGGTGCTTCTGAGATGCATGGCCGGTCGAACGACAACGAGCACTGCTTTCTACATTGTCTCGGGACTGAAGGCCAGAGGTTGTTCTATATACCTTGCCGCGAACCAAGTGATTCGATGGAGGGATCGCGCATCGCGACCTTGAAAGCGCACTACTTTGCTCCTCGACGACGGAACATAATGGCTGAGCGTCATGCTTTCAGGAAACGTATTCAGGTACCAGAGGAAAACCATACTTCAGTTACGTAGCTGCTCTAAGGGACTTAGCGGCTACTTGTGACTTTGCAGCTACTCTGGATGACATGTTGCGTGATCAGCTGGTGAAGAATGTTTCCAGTCATCGCATTCGTGAGAGATTGCTTTTGGAATCTGAATTGACTCTTGAAAAAGCCATTACTATTGCAACTCAAACAGAAGCTGCTGGTGAACAAGCCAAATTATTATCGAGTAATCGCTCAGTTCCTGTGCAAGTGATAAATGCAAAGTCATCCACCTGCAGCTGCACGTCACCGTCGGAGACCAACCTTCAAAGCCGCGTCTACAGTGCGTTCTTCAAAGCCATCATTTACGGTACCTGTTTCGTCGTGCCCGTGAATGTTATCGTGTGGATCTAGGAACACACCTCGCGAATGACCGTAGTTGTCCTGCTGCATCGGCACAGTGTAATAACTCATTATTCATGAGTCTGTCGCTCGGGACAAGCTCGCTCAGTGCGTGAAATTGACTTACCTGAGATTCAGATCCTTTATATGCATGACTCGTTAACTGATCAAATTCAGTGCACGGCTGTCATAGCGACCGCAACTACGTCTGTGCCTATCGAGCTGACCATGGATTCTGGATCATCTGTTTCGATTTTTGCCGAAAATTGTGTATGATACACACTTCAGGAAAGACGCTTTGCAGCCTCCTTCTGTAAGACTGGTGACATATTCTCTTGCTCCAATTCCTGTACTTGGATGGCTTACCTGTGACTGTCTCTAAGGATGACATTACCTGCTCCACATCGTTCTTCGTGGTTGAATCTGGCACAGCTCTGCTTGGAATGGATCTGATCAATGGGCTACATCTTCGTTTCGAAGGCAATTCAATTTTTCCAGAGCGCACGTCAGCTCCGGTCTTGCGATTGTCTGCTTCGATATCTTCACCTGCTTTGGGATGGGCAAAAGGTTTTGTGCACAAGGTAAAAATTTTGTCTGCTGTGACTTCTGTGCGCCAGAAACTCCGCCGCTTACCTTTGTCTGTTAGAGATACAGTCAGTGAAGAAATTTATCGCCTTCTCGAGTTGGGCGTATTCGAGAGAGTGGATGCTTCGCCGTGGGTCTCCCCGATAGTAGTAATACAGAAAAAGTCGTGTGCTATTCGTATGTGCGTGGACCTGCGAGAGCCCAACAAGGCTGTAGTTACGGATAGCTACCCTCTACCACACATCGAAGAATGTTTGTCTGTGTTAAGAGGCGCGACTGTATTTTCCACTATTGATTTGGAGAGTGCTTACTTTCAGTTACCGTTACATGAGGAGAGCTGCGATCTGACCGCCTTCATTACTCACGAAGGACTTTTCAGATTTTGTCGGGTCCCATTTGGCCTTGCTTCAGCCCCCTCCGCTTTTCAGAAAATGTTGGCAACAGTTTTACGAGGACTTCCAGTTCAACAAAACCAGTCTGCGCTTCCTGGGATATACAGTGAACACGCAAGGAATTCAACCGGATGAGGATCACCTTTGCGCTATTCTTCATGCACCTGCTCCGGAAGATGCGACCCAACTTTGGTTGTTCATTGGGCTACTGTTGTGGTACAACAAGTTTATTCCTTATTTTGCCACGGTAGTTGAACCTCTGCGTGCTTGTATCAGAAAGGGCTCAGATTTCTTCTACAGCTTTAATGCTGTAAAAGAATTGCTCATCCATAGCCCTGCACGTTCATTATTTGATCCAAATTTGCCTACAGTGGTATCTACAGATGCCTCTAACTACGTTCTGGGTGCTGTTCTTGCTCAAGTTCACGAGGATAAAACGGAACGCATTGTCGCTTTTGCGTCGTGGACCTTGTCAACGGCTGAACGCAAGTACTCGACCATTGAAAAGGAAGCGCTTGCTTGTGTCTGGGCCATTGAAAAGTGGCGAACGTACTTGTGGGGCCGCAAATTCTTCCTGCGCATGGACCACCAAGCCCTAACTGTGCTTCTCTCATCCAAAGGAACTGATCGCTCCGGGATGCGCATTGCGCGCTGGGCAGCGCGGTTACTGTGCTTCAATTATGACATGATTTACAGGCCTGGGGCTCTGAATAAAACAGCCGACTGTCTTTCTCGCCTGCCGTTGCCTGCTTCGGGAAAAGACTGTTTAGAAGCTGAACCTGAGTTTGTAGCGTTTCTGTCTCCTGCAATGTCAGCTTTGTCACCAGCTGAGTTTGCGTCTGCCTCCGCGTCATGCTCGGAACTGAATGCATTACGCGCACAAATAGCTCGCGGTTGGCCTTCTTCTTCAACTTCTGTGGATATTATTCTACGTCCCTACTTTCAACTACGTAACGAACTGAGTGTGCAGCAAGATTATGTGTTCAGAGGGTCACGTCTTGCTGTACCTGTTGCGCTACGGCACACATTGGTGAAGTTAGCTCACAAAGGTCACCAGGGAATTTTGCGCACAAAACAGCGGCTTCGCAAACTGTACTGGTGGCCTGGCATTGATTGTTTGGTTAAAAGCACATCCCAAACCTGTCAAATGTGTCTGTCTTCTGACAAAACTGCAGCCAGTGCCTTTTCCATCTGTACCGTGGGAAAAGGGAGCTATTGATGTGGTGGGCCCATTCAAAACCGCTGAGTGGGACTGCCGTTATGCGCTGACATTGATCGACTATCACAGTAAATGGCCTGAAGTCGCTTTCACTGCTTCCATCACTACTCAAAATGTGATCACCTTCTTGTCATTTGTGTTTAGCAGATACGGAAATCCACGTACGGTTGTGTCTGATAACGGGACTCAATTCACATTAGTAGAGTTTTCAAAATTTCTGGAAAAGAGAGACATTCAACACATACGTACTTCGTTGTACCACCCTACTGCGAATGGAGCTGTTAGAACGTTTCCATCGGTGTGTGAAAAGCTGTATTCAGTCTGCTGTTCTGGAAGCGAAGCCGTGGGAAATCTACAGTCAGGGAATTTCTCTCCAGTGTGTATCGTGCTACTCCCCATTCTGCTACTGGACTTTCCCCGTTTGAGCTGCTTCATGGCAGAAAGATGCGAAAGCGTCTTAATATTCTTCCTCCTCCCACCACAAGTCAGGATGCTCCGGCGCTTCTTCAGCGAGTTTCTTTAAAGCATACACTGACTCCAGACGTGCAGCTCGCACCCCTGATTTTAAAGTGGGGGATTGGGTGCATGTGCGTATTCCAACTCATATTCCGAAAGCACATACAAAGTTTACCAACCCTCGTCAAATTGTGCGTAAATTGGGTGCGTGTACTTATCTGTTATCTGACGGGAAGAACTGGCATGCTTCTCACCTGGCTCGTTCTGTTGCACCTATTTCGGAGGCAATTGACACAGGGGCTGTGGACTTGTCATTTCAGCATCTTTCTTCGTCTCCTCCTCTGGAGATCCAAACTCCTGAAGCTCTTCAAAGGGTGTCTTCCCGGTTGAGACGACCTCCTCGTTGGCTGGAAGACTATGTCACTTAGTCACCTTGCATTGCTTGATTATCACGGATGAGTAATTCATTACGTCAGCTTACAATTGATTTTAAATGAATGCTACGTCTAATAAATCTTGTAAAGCTTAATTTTGTTCTTTGATCTGGTTACAAGTAAGTGTTATATAACAAGTGAATGCTTTAGTAACTTGTGGTTGTGTTCCTTTTTTTTGTTCGTAAATATAGGGGTAAGTAGGTTGCTTTAAGTGATGGGGGAATATGTTGTGTTCTTTTGTCTATATTGGCCAGTAGGTGGAAATAGAGGTTCATGATATACATTTAGTTGAATAGAGAAGAAGGAGGGAGTCCGAAGCATCCCACCTGCTACTGCGTGTGCTGTACCACTCTGCTATTTAATTTGGTTAAATAAAGGATCTGGATGTTCAAATGCCTCCTCATTGCTTCTTACAAGGGATATAACAGTTTGCTATTTATGATGGTTTGGTGTGGTTTTCACACCTGCTTTCAGATCTATAAATACCCTATTAGGCCCCTTCTCCAAGAATTTCCAGGGCCTTTTCCTGGTCGGGGATGAGTGAAGGCACAGAAGGCACACCACCTCTTCTTTTCCCAGTCTCTCTGGATTGTAGCACATCTATCTTTGGCTGCACTGGCAAAATTGTGCCACTTTTTATGAACAACTTCCCACTCTCTCTGTGGGCTGGAATTTGATGCTACCTTTTTCATGGCTATGCTTTCCTGCTGTGCCACCTCATCCAATAGTATGGCCATTTCGGATGGTGTAAAGCTAGGGGCTCTCTTCTTTTTTTTCTCTCTCTCTCTTTCATAGTAACTGCTGACTATATCTTATTGAGTAGATCATCCAATAACAAAATTAATGTGATGTAGCTGCTGGGCAATTGTTAAGTAAATAAAGACACTACGGCAAATATATTATGATGATATAAATTACGCGTTCCAAGGTCATTGAAGGTATACTGCCAAGGCATGATACCTTCGGGCATGACATTGCGGATTTGTGTGCTCATTTTGAAATAATGTAAAATATCCAGGGTTGGATATAGGTTTCACTTTGAATTCTTTTTACAAGATCCTATGAGTCCTGATAAATGCAATTTCAATTATTTCTGAATTGCTTCTTTTATTTAAAAAAGCACCACTTTCTCACATAACGCAGTGAAGCAGCCACTGCATAAAGTGAATAACTGATTCCACAAGCCTTTGATAGCAACCTGGGGTGTATTTCCCAAAAGCAACTCTGGTTGCAAGTTCTGTCATTACCAATAGGGTTCAATGATGCTAACGACCATAGTTAGCAAACAATGGTTTTGGGAAACACACCCCAGTTTAACACCATTGCCCTGGACAGCACCTGGTAATGTTGCATATCAGAAGGCAAACCTTAAGCAACCTCTTAAAGTAGTGGTTCTTATGGTGCTTTCACGTGCTATCAGAATTATTGTAAATTAAAGCTTCCTATTTGGAAATAGGACATGAACATAACCTCTCTAAGGCTGTTTATGTCCTATATCTGACTAGGAAACTCATATTTATGATGATTCTGATAGCATGTGAATGTAGCATTAATTTTGTTCCTCGCGACCCCCCCACTCTGCATATTTTGCATGTCTTATTTAACAAACCTGATTCAAATCACCAGTTCTTTAGAAGAAAGCTCCATGTATGAACTGTGTTCTGATCAGTGTTGTGGAGTAACTAGTTAAATTTAACGTAATTGTTAAAATGTTACGTAATTTAATTACAAAACAAATGTAATTGTAAAAGTGTGTAATGAAATTACAGTTACTTATGAAAATGTTAATGATTACAAAGGAAGTTACATCTGAATTTGATCACACATACACCCACACACAGAATTAATTGATTTCTTTCTCAGAGTTTCTTTCAATGAAGAGGGCTTCATTGGACACTCTCAACCATATTAGCACGTGTGTGCTCATCTGTCCCTGTAACCAGGGCCGTAGCTACAGTAGGTGGACATCCAAAACGTTGCTTCTACCGCCGCTCGTACCGCCGCCGCGGCATCGGCAAAGTGTATTTGCAGCTTTTGACCGCTGAGTGGCGCTTTAATCACAAGTTTTCAAACAAGCGCATCAAAGCACATTTTCGCAAATAGACGTCTGTTTTGCCTCGCTGATGTGTTACATTTGACGGCTGCAGGTCAGGGAAAATGAAAAGAAAAACACTATAGTTAAATATTTAATATTCACAGATGAAAGTTTGGTAATTATGAAGTTATGTGCATTTCTTAGAACGAATTCAAGCAGGATTAAATGTCAAGCCTGTGCCTGAGCCTGTGCTTATATTTTCTCTAAGCTACACAGTATTACACCATATTTTAGATTTGACACATTTAATAGGTGTGCAGTATTATTTATATAATATGAATTATGTTTATATTTTTCAAAATAAATTGTGGTTTACTTTGCATCGTAGCATTAAAAGTGGTAGCCTATTTTAGTGAGCTAGGCTACATGGATTTATATGCAAAATTTCAATATTCTCATATATTAGGCCTATATTTTAATTTATATTTTAAAATTCCTTTAATAAAACAACATGCATTTTTGTTATTCATTATCTGTCCTTCATTTTGACAGACAACTTCTTGGGAAAATATATTTGTCTGTACACTGATTAAGAAATTGTTGCGTGTTTTATAAATTATTTTCCTAATTTTAGTAAAACGTGAGGCACTGTATAATTTCGTTCCCATTATTTAGGCCTAATTATAACAAGAAACGAATAAATTAAACCTGCACGATTTAGCTAAATCATTGAAATTCTAAAGAATGGACTGATTAATAAAACGTTCTCACGATTAAACTCAAGTTCTCTCATTATAATCACCAAAGTGCAAATGTGATTTTAAAGGGAGCCGCCGTTACTTGCTTACATAGAGTTTAAGTTAAAAAATAAATAAAATTCCAGCCGCATTTAAATGCAGGTGTGTAAAATGTCTGCGTGCAAGATTTGCGTGGCGTGAGTTGATGCTGAGTGCAAGTGCAGCATTTATTCTTATTTGTTTTATCTTCATTACAAATCTTGTTTGGTTTTATTTTGGATAATTGCATGTAAAAAATAATTTACGTTGTAATGCATATGCCAATGGATAATAATTATTCATATTTAAGTGTTTGTGCGAAAATTATTAATGCGCATGCAGGACAGGGAGGCGCCCTCTAGATCACTTGAATTTTTTCCTGATAATGAATTAACTTAAAATCGTGGTGTCTCACATACATGAGAAATATATTTACAGAAGGCTTGAAATGTCTTTTAAACGAATCAATTCAGAACAAAAGCATTATGTAATCTGTGAAGGTTGTATTTCTCTTTAAAGGCGCGCGTTCATGTGGAGAGAGTCAGCACTGTGAATTTCATCTTGCAGCCGACAAGAAAACATTTGTTTATTAGTAAATAATTAAATGTCTCCTTTTTTACAATTATTAGGCTACTTCTGCCTGTGCTTTGGGACAAACTTAATGCATGTTCTAAGGCTCATTATGGATTATCGATGTAAATGTAATATAAACCTGCGATTAGTTGAATAATGACAAATGAACGACTAGTAACTAGAAAAATCTTACATGGGAGGCAGACCTATTAAATAGCCTCTAGACATCTCTGTTAAAGTTTTTAAAGCATTTTATACGCGTTTGCATAGATTCTTCTTTCAGAACGGTCTGTAATGGAGAGATACCTTAACACTGATTTTTCCTCTGAAACACAAAAATGAAAATTGAAATAAAAATGATTTTTTTTTAATTTTTTTTTTTTGAGAATGGGCAACTCTTCTCTGCAGATATTGTTGCTTCTGGTTTGTGCATTGTAAATAGGCTACAAAAATAATAATAATAATAATAATAATATAAATAATAATAATAATAATAATGTCTCCAAAAACTCCAAAATGTTTTTTTTTGTCATGTCTGTAACGCATGTGTATTCCCAAATCTAAAAAAGCCTATAAAACACCATAGACGGATCATACTGATGTCTGGACTCTGTTTGGGATTTAGAAAAACATAAAGAGATGGTTCAATATATTGGTTACGAAAAGGCTACATTCTGTGAGAATTTATATTTCATAGTCTAAAAAAATATTGTTTAGACGAAACAAAATAAAATTAACGCAACAGTTTTCGAATTTATTTTATTTTTTTTTTTGAGTTAAGGCAACTTCCTCTGAAGTTATAATAACTAATAAACTATATTGCGCTGTACATTAGTCAACATTTGAAGTGGGTCAAAACCTTTCTTCAAAGTTGCCCCAAAACCAAAATGAGCGAGGCAGTCATCCTGATCTAAACCTGTTTCTGCAAGTTTGATACCCTCATAAAACACTGTCCATATGATGAGACCAAGAGATTCACACATTTATATCAACCCCACAAACTATACAGAACTACCCCCCAGCCCCCTCCAGCTGAACTGAACTCAGTCTGTTTTTTTGGCTGAGGAACAGTGTTGTCATGTTATTGGGCTGAAACATGCCTGCACTCACAGCAGCCCTACTCTTTTTATTCATTATTTTCCCGCAGCCCATATTATTGTTTTCACAAGACCATAATAATAACAAGGTATCAATTGATAATTAATCATTATTTTACAAAAATCCTTGTTATTTGTGAACGTAGCATTTGCGGAAGGCTTTAAGACCAAGCGGAATCCTCCATCAGCTGCTCCCGCTTCACAGCGCGTGGGACTCGCGCAAACTGCACCCAGCTTCAAAGTCCGCAAGTTTTGATTTAACTAAATCAGTTTGAGCGAATACAACTTACTGATCATGAGCCCAAACATTTAGCAAGACAGAAAAACATTCAGTCTACCTGAAGGAAGATGTATTTCATTGTAAGTTAATGCTGTTAAATAGAGAGTTAAATAGGGAGAGAGAGAGAGAAATAAAAAAACCTGTGTTGGCTATTCCTAAACTTGGAGCTCATTATATTGAAGTACAAATCCAAACACCAGAAGCAAACTCTCAATGTTCTTTCATTGAAAAGTATGCATTTTGTTTATTCACAGGCTATATGGTCGAAATAATATTTTAGTTCAAAACTTTTAGGGCCATTGTTTAAAAAAAAAATGCTTTATTGGCTAACGTTTCATAGACCTTCAGTTGTTATGCTTTAAAATCCCATAACATTTGTAATTTCACAGTATTTTCACCTCCTAAATCACTAACCTTTAAAGTCACAATTCTATAATGGTAAAATTTACTCAGGAGCCGATGGCACTTTTAATGACATTATGTTTTTTTTTTTTTTTTTTTTTGTTAGAATAATTGTAGCTTACATAAATAGGTGAAGCAAAACAAATATTAATAATATTTATTCCCTTTTTTTCCCTTTTTTCTTAAGAATAAACACTTATTTTCTACAAGAATAAACACATGATAACATATTATTAATTCATAGAAATAATTTAAGCAATTAAAACCTGATAACATATTATAAATTCATAGAAATAATTTAAGCATTTAAAACCTTTTTTTTAAAACTTGAACTTCAATACTATTAAACTTGTGTTAACAATATAATTAGAACTAACAATATAATTCGATTTTTTTTTTAATGAACAATTCCTGTATAAAATGGGACAGCAACCTTTATATCAAACATTTTTAAATCGTCCACAGCTGAGTAACGTGCGAGGCAGGTTGAGCGTGTGAAGTGAATGTGCTGCACAAAGTCATTTTCAGATGCAATGAAAATAAAAAAAATAAAAAAACCTGGATAGCCTAGATTAGGCCCAGACTCTGTTCCTAAGTATATAATAATTATAATTACCCCACAGTAACAAATTTTAACCGATAATCGCCTATTTTCGTTTGCTGCATGTTATTTTATTTTATTTATTTATTTATTTTTTAAAACAGGCTAAAAAATAAATTAAGTTTGTGAGAGGAAAAAAAAATATATAAGTCATGTATAAGTTGCATTTTATTACATTCATAAATAATAACGGCTGGGCTAATAATGTTATAATGTGCCAACAGGATATTTTTAGTTCCCTTCACTTTACAACCAATCCTTTAAATATAACAAATTTATCAGAACAGAACAATAATTACAAATAATAATTCTAATGGATAAATATATATATATATATATATATATAGATATATATATATATATATATATATCTATAATATATATATAATAATATAGGCTTAGCTATAAACAAACAAACAAACAAAAAAAGAATAATAATTTAAAGAGAACCATAAGGTAAGGTTGGGCTCTCATTCGGGAGAAATCCAAACGTTTCCATATTCGTGATTTTTGCCTATTTCAAGCTTAACTATTATTCATTAGGAAAAAAATAGGCTTTGTAGTTTCACGCGTGTTTACGTATCAACGAAAAAAAAAAAATAAAAAAATAAAAAATCATAATTAACAAAAATATGCCAAAGTGGACCGCTGCTCGCATTGCATGGGCTCGGTGAACGGCTACTGTTTCCAATGAATGTGCGCAAGGTACCAGCGTGATCAAACAGCTGAAACAGAAAATACTAAATTTTTTGTCACACAGTAAAGGAATAATTCAAAAATGCAAAGTGTTAGCAGTTTGAAAAATCAAGAATAATAACAGAATTAATAATAATTATTGCTAAATCCTGGACCGTTCTCATTTCGATCTGCAAATGGAATCTGAAGGATTTTTTTTTTTAAACCAAGAATGAACCGAAATTAAAACATTTAGCTTTTTTATCCGTATATATAGGCCTTATATTTAATAACTGTTTAATAACAATAGCAAGTATGAGATCCTTTGTGTAAAGGTCTTCTTTTGATTTTTGATGAGTAGACTGTAGCCTAAGACTATCCTACATTTTGAAATTAACTCACTGTACATTTTTTAATGGTTTTTAAAGATGGTACAATGTTATATCATAATGTTATTGTTGTTTTACCTCCTCCTTTTATCTCATTTTACAATTACATTCAGTTCACAATCCGTCCCTTTGCGCCACCTGGCGGTAGTTTCGCGAATGAATCTAACATGCGACTGACTTGGTACGCGCGGCGGTTCATTTAAGTGCTCTCTCTAGTGAGGATGGGGTGGAAGAGTGGTTAGAAAAGAATGTTTACTTGTAAATTCATACTGGTTCTGTAAATTGTTGATGTGAAAATAATAAAAAAATTATATATTTTTAGGCTTGTAATTTATTTATAATATATTTAATTATACCACAAAATAACTTGAGATTCACTTGCGAGTGCAGTTAAACAGTTTATTAGATACAATCAAAGCTGACTTTCAAAGCTGAATTTTTAGCATCATTACTCCAGTCACACAATCTTTCAGAAATCATTCTAATATTCTGATTTGTTACTCAAAAAAACAATTTATTATTATTATTATTATTATTATTATTAATTTTGAAAAGATATGATTTTTTTATTAATTGAAAGAACAGCATCGTTTCTACACATGATTATTGTATTTATCATCACTTGTGTGCTAAATAAGTTTATATATATATATATATATATATATATATGTATATAAAATATACCAATGTGTAAAAGTTATATGAAAACTAATACAAGTAGATTATTAATAAAAAAGACTTACTCATGTTTATCTCTGCTGGGTCAAGCCGCTTCGTTCTTCTTTCTGAAGTAATCCAAATCTTATTCCTCTCAGCGGTCTTCTTGAGATGAATTATGTCTTATTCCTCTAAGCGCGAAGTGAACAGTAACATTTAAAAAAAACGTGAAGTACAGTCTCGCAGCTTTGTTTGCTCTGATGAGGGCAGTTACCCGCCGCGAGCTTCAATATTATAATAACAATAGCGCGGTGGTCGAGGGGGGGTCGTTGTAGTTTTATATATTTAATGGAGGGAGACGTGAAAGACAGACATCGTGTTGTTTTCATATGGATTACTTTATCACATAATATTTGTTTTTGGTAGCACTTGCTCAGTTTAAAAGTAGACATGTCAAGCTTTCTATAGATATATCTCTCACGTCTCTGTGTTGAGTGTTCACTGAATTACAGTTCATTTTAATGACGCATTTCCGAATGAAGATCACCACAGACCAAAGCTGCAGACAGCGCACTCAGTTTGTTTTCTTTATTTTATAAATGCACAACGTTTTGTTGTTATTATGTGTGGATACAAATAAAAGTAGACCCTTTACAGATTCAATTGATGTATTGCTCTTATCTGTACGATCAAAACTGAAAGTGTAATTTAAGTTCTTTTCAGGGTTATCAGGAGAAAATGCTTCAAAACGCGTATACGTGTTAATCGACTCCAGAGGGTTAATGGGATAATCCAGAGAATATTTAAGCGCTTTGAAACAAATGCAGCTAATAATTTAAGCCAATAAAATCTAATGAATATTAAGCAATAATACACAATCATAAGAATCCAAAAAACTAGAGAGCACAAATGTGACTAAACAACCTTTAATAATAGTTAGAGATGGATGCCATAGCCCTCCAACTTGAAAGTGTATGTTGCTGCTATCGCAGTACATCATGATGCAGTGGATGGCCTTTCCCTGGGAAAGCATGACTTGATTGTTATGTTCCTGAGGGGTGCCAGAAGGTTGAATGCTTCATTCAGGATACCCTCCTGGGATCTCTCTATTGTCCTGGCTGGACTTCAGAGAGGCCCCTTTGAGCTGCTTGATTCAGTTGAGCTAAAGTTCCTATCTCTTAAGACAGCGCTCTCCTGATCGTGCTCACACTTCCTTTGGCATTTTCGGTAAGTGAAAAGTGCCTTGTGTTCAGGCTGGCCTACTCTCACGTTATCCTGAGACCCCGGTCTGGATACGTGTCCAAGGTTCCCACCATTGCTCTCCGAGATCAGGTGGTGAACCTGCAAGCACTGCCCCCAAAGGAGGCAGATCCAGCCTTGGCGTTGCTGTGTCCTATAAGAGCGTTACACATATATACGAGGACTGGACCCAGAGATTCAGAAGCTCTGAGCAGCTCCTTGTCTGCTTTGGAGGCCAGCAGAAAGGGAAGGATGTCTCCAAGCAGAGGTTGGTCCACTGGATAGTCGATGCTATTGCTTTGGCATACCAATCCCAAGGCGAGCTGTGCCCCCTAGGGGTGAGATCCCACTCCACTCAGAGTGTTGCCTCCTCTTGGGCACTGGCACACAGCACCTCTCTGGCAGACATCTGTCAAGCTGTGGGCTGGGTGACATCTAACACCTTCGCAAGGTTTTACAACCTTCGTTTAGAGATGGTTTTCCCTTGTATTGGGTAACAGGTGTATTGGCAGGAAGATCTGGCCAAGTGTCACGCTTGCTGCGCCATTCACTGGGATGCGAGCACCTTTCTTCTCTTATTAGAATTCCCCTGTTGGCAAACCCAGGTCAAGCATCCTCCAGCACCCCCGGGAGTCACACTTGGTGGAGCAGTCTGACACCAGGCCCAGAACTGGTGTAAGCATGCCTGGAGTCCCGACCAGCCCCTGTACTTGGCTAGGTGTCCATATGGCTTGATTCCTTACGGGTAATCCCATGTGTATTCTTCCATGGTAAGGTTTCGTCTCTTGGTGTTTCTGTATTTTTCCTTGAATTGTATGTTCCTTTGTCAATGTCTTTTGTCTGATTGTTTTATGGCTGTTGTTCCATCCCTACTCTAAGGTAGGACCTGCCTCAGAGACCCATTCCATATGTAGTACGTCAATATCAGTATCTCCACATGTCACTTCCCTACAGGTAGGATGTGGTCTCCGTAGTGACCTTTTTCCTTAGGGCTCACTTCCTCATTGTTTTCCCAGGCTGAAAGAACAAACAGGAAAGATTTGAAGCAATCTTTCACTGAAGGTTGAAATCAGTTCCAAAAACTGTTTTGGACTGATTTTTTGTGAACTTGGCTTTCTTCAGCAGGGATGTACTCACCTTTTTGTCCCCTTTGTTTCCAAGGTCAGTGAATTGTTGCTGGGGCTTTGGGAAGGCTTTTGTAAACCTAAGCTTAGCTTTTTTTTGTAATTGATTGAAGAAAGGGTTGTTTGTTGTGTGTTTTGTTTGTGGCATTTTCCATGAACCACATATGTCATTTGACATAACTACTAGTGACAGACAGATAGGGAACGTCTTGGTTACGTAGGTAACGCTCATTCTCTGATGGAGGGAATGGAGACGTTATGTCCCCATGCCACAACCTTGAACTATTCGCTGTTGCCGGGACACGTTCTCGGCTCCTCAGCGTAAAACCTGTGGATACATGCTGTCGCCTTATATACCTGTGTGGGCGGGGGTGTTTCTGAGTGTGAAATATACTTGGCAATTTTTTTTTTTGTTTTTTCTTTTAATTTTAGATGATTGGCCTCCCAAGTGAGACCCCATTTGTCATCTGACATAACGTCTCTGTTCCCTCCATCAGGGAATGAGGGTTACATACATAACCAAGACGTTCTTTTTTCTTGTCTTCACCACCTGGCTACTGTTGTAAAATTTTGAGAGATTCAATAAAATAATAGTAGTAATAAATAAAATTTTAAAAAAGACTGCAAGTGAAATCACTTGTGAAAGTGCAGGTGTTCGTGAGTGCAAGTCAGAGACTGCAAGTGTATGACTGCAGCCAGACCATATTGGGGGTACACGTTTAGAAAAAGTGCATGTCAGAACAGTACGCAAATTTAATGCTTAACTGTCAAGGCTTTAAAGCACATGCAAATAATGTAGTTTTTTTTGATTGCGAATAAGTACAGTATCCCGTTAGAGTAACTCTACCGCTGAATTAACATTTGATGTGAATGTTTTTCCTGTTGTATTTGTACTAGAAAACAGCACTTTATTGTATTTATCTGCTGTAAGTATGCTTAGTGTTTTTTGTTTTGTTTTGTTTTGCCTTATGAAACTGAGTTTTAAGAAGCAAACAAAATATGATTGTGCTTAATTGTTAATATGCCATGAAATTTGGAAAATTTGTTTTTCATTATATACAGATGGTAGACAACCAAAATGGGTACTACCGCCGCAGCGTTAACTGCAAGTCAGTCGCGTGTTAAATTCATTCGCGAAACTACCAGCCAGGGGGCGCAAAAAGGGGACGGATTGCGAACTGAATGTAATTGTAAAATGAGATAAGAGGAAGTAAAACAACAATAACATTATGATAACATTGTACCATCTTTAAAAAACCATTAAAAAATGTACAGCGAGTTAATTTCAAAATGTAGGATAGTCTTAGGCTACAGTCTACTCATCAAAAATTAAAAGAAGACCTTTACACAAAGGATCTTATGCTTGCTATTGTTATTAAACAGTCATTAAATATAAGGCCTATATATACGGATAAAAAGCTAAATGTTTTCATTTCGGTTCATTATTGGTTTAAAAAAAATCCTTCAGGTTCCATTTGCAGATCGAAATGAGAACGGTCCAGCATTTAGCAATAGCCTAATTATTATTAATTCTGTTATTATTCTTGATTTTTCAAACTGCTAACACTTTGCATTTTTGAATTATGCCTTTACTGTGTGTGACCAAAAATTGAGTATTTTCTGTGTTTCAGCTGTTTTGAATCGCGCTGGTGCCTCACGCACATTCATTGGAAACAGTAGCCGTTCACTGTGCATTCGCGGGAGATAATGTGCCGGGGCGAAGCGAGCGAGCAGGGTCCACTTTGGCATATTTTGCCTGCTAATTATGATTTTTTTTTTTTTTTTTTTTTTTTTTTTCGTTGTTTTTTTTTTTTTTTTTTTTTTTTCGTTGATGCTATATGCTAATTATGGAAGTTAAGCTTGAAATAGGCAACATCACGAATATGGAAACGTTTGGATTTCTCCCGCATGAGAGCCCAACCTTACCTTATGGTTCGCTTTAAATTATTTATTCATTTATTTTTTTGTTTGTTTATAGCTAAGCGTAAGCCTATATATTATATACTGCAATTTTTATTTATCCATTAGAATTAAATATTTTTAATTCTTGTTCTGTTCTGATAAATTTGTTAAATTTAAAGGATTTGTTGTAAAGTGAAGAGAACTAAAAATATTCTGTTGGCACATTATAACATTATTAGGCCAGCCGTTATTATTTCTGAATGTAATAAAATGCAACTTATACATTACTTATATATATATATATATATTTTTTTTTTTTCCTCTCACAAACTTTATTTTTTAGCCTGTTTAAAAATAAATAAATAAAAAACATGCAGCAAATGAAAATAGGCGATTAATCGGTTAAATTTGTTACTGTGGGTTAACATTTTATACAGGAATTGTTCATTTAAAAAAAAAAACATTGAATTATATTGTTAGTCTAAATGAACTTGTTAACAATATTATTAGAACTATTTAACATGCACTGTGACATTTTACCCTTTTTAACTTATAAATTCCTTGAGATTTTAAAGTCAGTTTAATAGTATTGAAGTTCAAGTTTAAAAAAAAAAAGGATTATTATGCAAAATGTCAATATTCTCATATATTAGGCCTATATTTTAATTTATATTTTAAAATTACTTTAATAAAGCAACATGCATTTTTTGTTATTCGTTTACCTGTCCTTTATTTTGACAGACAACTTCTTGGGAAATAATATTTGTCTGTACACTGATTAAGAAATTGTTGCGTGTTTTATAAATTATTTTCTTTATTTTAGTAAAACGTGAGGCACTGTATAATTTCGTTTCCCATTATTTAGGCCTAATTAAAACAAGAAAACGAATAAATTAAACCTGCAACGATTTAGCTAAATCATTGAAAGTCTAAAGAATGGACGGATTAATAAACGTTTCTAATTTTTAAACTCAAGTTCTCTCATTATAATCAACAAAATACACACGATGTAAATAAGAGCTTCATTAATTGACAACTTCAGTGATTTTAAAGGTACCCTTCTTTACTTGCTTTCATATAATTTAAGTGAAAAAATTAAATTGCAGCCGCATTTAAATGCAAGTGTGTAAATTTGTCTGCTTGCAAGATTTGCGCCGGCGCGAGTGATGCTGAGTGCACGCGCAGCATTTATTCTTATTTGTTTTATGTTCATTACAACTCTTGTTTGGTTTTATTTTGGATAATTGCATGTAAAAAAATAATTTAAGTTGTAATGCATTTGCAAAATGTGAATTATTATTCATATTCAAGTGTTTGTGCGAAAATTATTAATGCGCATGCAGGACAGTGGAGGCGCCCTCTAGATCACTTGAATTTTTTCCTGATAATGAATTAACCTAAAATTTTTGGTGTCTCACATACATGAGAAATATATCAGCAGAAAGCTTGAAATGTCTTTTAAAAAAAAACGAATCAATTCAGAACGAAAAGCATTATGTAATCTGTGAAGGTTGTATTTTCTCTTTAAAAGGGCGAGTCCATGTGGGGATCAAGTCAGCACTGTGAATTTCATCTTGCAGCCGACAAGAAAAAAATTGTTTATAAATAAAATAATAAAATTGTCTCCTTTTTTTACAATTATTGGGCTAATACTTCTTCTGCCTGTGCTTTGTGGCAAACTTAATGCATGTGCTTGAGCGGCAGAATATATTAAGGCTCATTATGGATTTATAGATGTAATTTTAATATAAACCTGCTATTGGGTGAATAATGACAAATGCTGAACGGCTAGTAAACTAGAAAAATCTTAGGTTGGTGGGGGCAGACCTATTAAATAACCCTCTAGAACATCTCTGTTAAAGCTTTTAAAGCTTTTTTATACGCGTTTGCATAAAAACATTCTTCTTTCAGAACGGTCTGTAATGGAGAGATTGTTTTAACACTGTTTTTCCTCTGAAACACAAAAAAAACGAAAAATTGAAATAAAATTGATATTTTATGTTTTGAGAATGGCCAACCCTTCTCTGCAGATATTGTTGCTTCTGGTTTGTGCATTGTAAATAGGCTACAAAAAAAAATAATTGTTGTAATTTTTTTTAATAATAATAATGTCTCCAAAAACTCCAAAAATGTTTTGTCATGTCTGTAACGCATGTGTATTCCCAAATCTAAAAAAGCCTATAAAACATCATAGACACGATCATACTGATGTCTGGACTCCTCTGGTTTGGATTTAGAAAAACATAAAGAGATGGTTCAATATATTGGTTCTATGAAAAAGCTACATTCTCTGTGAGAATTTATATTTCATAGTCTAAAAAATATTGTTTAGACGAAACGAAAAAATAAAATTAACGCAACAGTTTGCGAAATTTATTTTATTTTATTTTATTTTATTTATTTATTTGAGTTAAGGCAACTAACCTCTGAAATTAAGTTATGAAATAACCAATAACTATATTGCGCTATACAGTAGTCAACATTTGAAGTGGATCAAAACCTTTCTTCAAAGGTGCCCTAAAACCAAAATGACGAGGCAATCGTCCTATCTAAACCTGTTCTGCAAGTTTGATACCCTCATAAGACACTGTGCATATGAAACAGACCAAGAGATTCACACCTTCACGACCCCCACAAGCTATACAACAAACTACGACCCCCCAAACCCCCTCCAGGCCCTTGTGAATGAACTGAATTTGGTCTGTTTTTTTTTTTGGCTGTGAGGGAACAGTGTGTTGTTCATGTTACTGGGGTGAAACATGCCTGCACTCACAGCAGACCTAACTCGTTATTTAATTCATTATTTTCCCCCCGCAGTCCCATATTATTATGGTATCACTAGAACCAAAATAATAACAAATTTTCAAATGATAATTAATGCATTATTGTTTAGACGAAAATCATTGTTATTTGTGGAACGTAGCGTTTGCGGAAGGCGTTAAGACCAAGCGGAGTCCCCTCCATCAGCTGCTCCCTCCCGCTTCACAGGCGCGCAGGACTTGCGCTAACTGCAGCCACGCCAGCATTCAAAGTCCCCAAGTTTTTGATTTACTAAATCAGTTTGAGCGAATACAACGTACAACTTACTGATTCATGAGCCCAACATTTAGGCAAGACAGAAAAACATTCATATCTAGTACCTGAAGGAAGATGGTGTCTTGGTATCATTGTAGATTAATGCTGTTAAACAGAGAGTTAAAATGGGAGAGATGGAGAGAGAGAGAAAAAGAGAGGAGAGAGGAAATAAAAAAAAACGTGTTGGCTATTCCTAAACTTGGACCTCATTATATTGAAGTATACAAATCCAAACACCAAGACAAAACCTACACTCTATGCAGTGCTTATTTCATTGAAAAGTATGTTTTTTGTTTTTGTGTTTATTCACACGGCTATTGGTGTGAAATATATTTTAGTTCAAAACTGTAAGTTCGCCACATTGTTTATCAATAAAAAAATGCCGTTTATTGAGCTAACGTTTCATAGGACCTTCAGTTGTTATGCTTTACACTCCCATGAGACATTTGTAATATCCAAGTATTTTCAACTCCTAAATCACTAACCTTTAAAGTCACCAATTCTATAATGGTAAAACGTTTACCTCCAGCGCGATGGCACCTTTAAAATGACATTATTTTTTTATTGTATTTTTTATTTTTTTAATAATTGTAGCCTACATAAATGAGGTGAAGCAACAAAACAAATGTTATAAATATTGGATCCGTCCAACTGAGTTTGCCCATTCTTATTTCTTAAAGAACTTAGAAAAAACACGTATTATCTACAAGAATATATAAACAAGAAGTCAGGATTTTGTCCGGCGCGTCTTCAGCGAGTTTCTTTAAAGCCGACACTGACTTCAGACGTGCAGCTCGCACCCTGATTTTTAGTGGGGGATTGGGTGCATGTGGATTCCAACTCCTATTCCGAAAAGCACATACAAAGTACCAACCCTCGTCAAATTGTGCGTAAATTGGGTGGTGGAATTATATGTTATCTGCGGGAAATAGAAAGAAACTGGCATGCTTTTCACCCTGGGCTCGTTCTGTTGCAACTATTTCGGAGGCAATTGACACAGGGGCTGTGGAATTGGTCATTTCAGCATTTTATCGTCTCCGCCTCCAGAGATCCAAAATCCTGAAGCTTGCAAAAGGGTGTCTTCCCGGTTGAGCACTCCTGTTGGCTGGACAAAAAAAAAAAAGGACTATGTCCACTTCGTCACCTTGCATTGCGTGATTATCACGGATGAGTAATCATTACGTCAGTAACGATTGATTTTAAATGAATATGCTCCGTTAATAAAATCTTGTGTAAAGCTTCATTTTTGTTCTTGATTCTGGTTACAAGGTAAGTGTTATAAACAAGTGACGCTTTAGTAACTTTGTGGTTGTGTTCTTTTTTTTGTTAGTTCTGTAAATATAGGGGGGACGTAGGTTGCTTTTGTAAGTGCTGGGGGGAAAATTGTTGTGTTCTTTTGTCTCTATGGCCAGTAGTGGAACTAGAGGTCATGATATACATTTAGTTGAATAGAGAGAAGGAGGAGTCCGAAGCATCCCAACTGCTACCGTGTGCTGTACCACTCTGCTATTTTAAATTGGTTAAATAAAGATCTTGATGTTTCGATGCCTCCGCATTGGCTTCGTACAAGGATATAACAGATGGCCTGCTCTAGGCATGGAGTGGTTCTTACACCTGCTTTCAGATCTCTAAATACCCTGATTAGGCCCCTTCTCCAAGAATTTACAGGGCCTTTCTTGTAGGGGATGGAGGTGAAGGCACCAGGAAGGCCACACCCACCCTCGTCTTTTTCCCAGTCTCTTGGATGTAGCACATCAATCTTTGGCTGACACTGGCAAAGTTTGTGCACTTTTTATGAACAACTTCCCACTCTCTCTGGGGCGGGGGAAGTTGAGGCTACCTTTTTCATGGCTATGCTTTCCTGCGGTTGCCACCTCATCCAATAGTCTGCCATTTCGGTGGTTTGGTAAAGAGCTAGGGGCTTCTACTCTTCTTTTTTTTCCTCTCTCTCTTTCATAGTAAATGCTGAATATATCTTATTGAGAGATCATCCAATAACAGAAATTAATGTGATTGTAGGGTGGGCAATTGTTTTAAGTAAATAAAGGACACTACGGACAAAATATATTATGAGATGAAATTACGCGTTCAAGGTCATTGAAGGTATACTGCCAAGGCATGATACCTTCGGGCATGGACATTAGCGGATTTGTGTGCTAATTTAAAGTAAGTAAAATATCAGGGGGGATATAGGGTTTCACTTTGAATTCTTTTTACAAGATCCTATGACGTCCTGATAAATTGCAATTTTCAATTATTTCTGAATTGCTCTTTATTTAAAAAAGCACCACTTCTCACATAACGCAGTGCAAGCAGCACTGCTAAGTGAATAAATGATTCCACAAGACTTTGATAGACAAACTGGGGTGTATTTCCCCAAAAGCAACTCTGGGGCAAGTTCTGTCATTAACAATAGGGTTCAATGATGCTAACGCCATAGTAGCAAACAATGGTTTTGGGAAATCACACCCCAGTTTACACCATTGCCCTGGACAGCACTGGTAATGTGGATATCAGGAAGGCAAACCTTAAGCAACCTCTTAAAGTAGGTTCTTATGGTGCTTTCACGTGCTATCAGAATTATTGTAAATGAAAGCATTCTAATTGGAAATAAGTAGGACATGAACATAACCTCTTAAGCTGTTTTATGTCTATTATCTGACTATGGAAACTCATATTTATGATGATTGTGATTAGCATTGAATGTAGCATTAATTTTGTTCCTCCGACCCCCCCACTCTGCCTTTTTGCAATGTCTTATTTACAAACTGATCAATAACCAGTTCTTTAGAAGAACGCTCCATGTCTGAACGTGTTCTGAGCAGGTTGTGGAGTTAGTAAACTAGTTAAATTTAAAGTTACTTGTTTAAAATGTTACGTATATTTTAATTACAAAAAACAAATGTAATTGAAGTTGTTGTAATGAAATTTTACAGTTACTTTGCAAATGGTAATGATTACAAGGAAAGTTACATCTGAATTGATCACACATACACCACCACACAGAATTAATGATTCTTTCGCAGAGGTTGCTTTAAATGAAGAGGGCTTCATTGGACACTCTCAACCATATATTCGAACGTGTGTGCTCATCTGTCCCTGTAACCAGGGCCGTAGCCTTACAGGTAGGTGGACAGCCAAAAAACGTTGCTTCTACCGCCGCTGGTTTACGCCCGCCGCGGCATCGCAACGTGTTCTTTGCGAGCTTGTTGAACGCGAGTGGCTTTAATCACAATTTCAAAACAAGCGCATCAAAGACATTTTCGCAAAGTAGACGTCTGTGTGACCTCGCTGATGTGTTAAATTGACGGCTGCTTCAGGGAAAATGAAAAGAAAACATATAGTTAAAATATTTAAATATTCACAGATGACAGTTTGGTAATTAAAGTTTATGTGCATTTCTTCGCACGAATCAAGGCAGGATACAATGTAAAGCTGTGCCTGAGCCTTGTTGCTTATTTTCTCAGCTACACAGTATTAAACCAATTTTAGATTGGGACACATTTACATAGGTGTGCGTATTATATTATAAATAGAATTATGTTTATCTTATTCAAAATAAATTGTGGTTTACTGGCATCGTTACATATTAAAGTGGTAGCCTAATTTTGGAGCTAGGGCTACATGGGAATTTTATATGCAAAATGCAATATTATCATTATAGTAGGCATATATTTTTAATTTATATTTTAAAATTCCTGTCATAACACAACATGCTTTTTGTGATGCATGATCTGTTTCCTTTTGAAGACCAACTTCTTGGGAAAATATATTTGTCTTTTACACTGATAAGAAATTGTTTGCGTGTTTTATAAATTATTTCCTACTTTTAGTTAAAAAACGTGAGGACTGTATAATTTTTTCCGTTCCCATTAGTTAGGCCAATATAACAAGGTAAACGAAATAAAATTAAACCTGCCCGATTTAGCTAAATCATGAAATTCTAAAGAAGGACTGATAATAAACGTTTTCGCACGATTTACAACTCATAGTTTCTCTCATTATAATCACCAAATGCAAATGTGATGTTTTAAAAGGGAGCCCGCCGTTATTGCTTACGAGGGTTAAGTTAAAAAAAGTAAATAAAAATGCCAGCCGCATTTATTAAAGCAGGGTGGTTGGGTTAAAATGGTCTGCGGCAATATTTGCGCGTGGCGGGAGTTGCGGCTGAGGGCACGCGCCGGCATTTATTCTTATTTGTTTATCTTCATTTACAAATCTTGTTTGGTTTATTTTGGATAATTGCATGTAATCCCAAAACTAATTTACGTTGTAATGCATATGCCACAATGTGAATAATTATTCAATTTAGTGTTTGTGCGGAAATTATTAATGCTCTGCAAGGACAGGGAGGCGCCATCTATGATCACTTGAACTTTTCCTGATAATGAATTAACTTAAAAATCGTGTGTCTCACATACATGGACATATATGTACATGAAGGCTTTGAAACTGTCTTTTTAAACGAAGCAATGCTAGAACAAAAGCATTATGTAATCTGTGAAGGTTGTATTTCTCTTTAAAGGCTGGTTCAGTGGAGAAGGAGTCAGCACTGGGAATTCATCTTGCAGCCGACAAGGGGAAAACATTTGTGTTTTATTATGTAACTATTAAATGTTCCTTTTTTACAATAATTAGGCCTACTTCTGCCTTGTGTTGGGACAAACTTAATGAATTTCTAAGGCTTATTATGGATTATCGATGTAAATGTAATATAAAACCGCGATTAGTTGAATAATGACAAAATGAACGGATAGTAACTAGAAAAATCTTACATGGGAGGCAGGACCTATAAAATAGGCCTATGACATCTTGTTAAAGTTTTTAAAGGCAGTTTATCGCGTTTGCATAGATTCTTCGTTAGACGGTCTGTAAGGAGAGATACCGTAACACTGATTTTTCCTTCGGAAAACACAAAAATGGAATTGAAATAAAAAGGATTTTTTTTGAATTTTTTTTTTTGAGAATGGGCAACCTTCTCTGCAGATATTGTGCTTCTGGTGGGCATTGTAAATAGGATCCAAAAATAAATAAATAATAAAAGAATAATTAAAAATAATTAATATAATAATAATGTTCCCAAAACTCCAAAATGTTTTTTTTTGTCATTGCTGTAACGCATGTGTATTCCCAATCTTTAAAAAAGCCTATAAACCACCATAGCGGCTCATACTGAGTCTGGACCTAATGTTGGGGGATGGAGAAAAACAGAAAGAGAGGGGTTCAATATATTGGTTACGAAAAAAGGCTACATTTCTGGAAAGTTATATGCATAGTGTAAAAAAATGGGTGAGGAACGAAACAAAATAAAATTAACGGCACAGGTTGGCGAATTTTATTTATTTATTTTTTGAGTTAAAGCAACTACCTCTGAAATTATAAGAACATATAAACTATATTGCGCTTACCTTAGTCAACATTTGAAGTGGATCAAAACCTTTCTTCAAAAGTTGCCCCAAAACCCAAAAGACGAGGCAGTCATCCTATCTAAACCTGTCTGCAAGTTTGATACCCTCATAAAACACTGTCCATATGAAAGACCAAGAGATTCACAATTTATATCAACACACAAAGCGTATTACAGCACTACCCCCAGCCCCTCCATCTGAACTGAACTCAGTCTGTTTTTTTGGCTGAAAATCATGAGTGTCTTTAACCTGCCCAGATGTCCCCACCAATGGGTTTCATGGAAGTACCTGACGAACGACTTCACCAAAGGCTTGTGGACCACAACTTTGGAATTTATAACCCCTCCTGTTTGAGAGGTACTCCTCTTCGATACAGGATGCCTTGATGTTCTTTCCATTTCTTATCTTCCCTGGTGTCTGTATGCAGATTCATGATTATTATTTTGCAATGACGGTATAATCAGTGTCAATAGCCTGGGCTTTTAGCTATCTCAGACAACGATTGTGGGGCAAGTCAGCTAGTGACTTTGGATCTTGTTTCATGACCCATGGCAAATTGTTTTCCACCTTCCGAGTGGGGCGTGATAGTACTCTTGAAAGAGCATCTGGTACCTTGGTTGAGGCAACCCCCGGTGATAGAAGACCTTGAAACTAAAAGCTTGCTAGTCGAGAAGAATCCACCTTGATCACAACCTGTGAGGATGTCCTTTCGGCAATGTACAGGCCCAGAGTCAAATGTGCAGCATGGTCTGTAATAAACTTCAGATTCGCACTTCCTTCCAAGTAGTGCCTCCACGGTGGGTTATTTTTTAAAAATCTATCTTTGTCCCAGACTACCGCCAAACACGCTTGTTTCTCAGGAGGTTGAAATAGGTCCGTTTTTCAGCACCCTTTAGCATTCCGTGCAAAGCATACGCACGCAATCTGGTCTTCGTCGCCGCCACCCCTCTTCAGTACACCTGAGGTAAAGGACACAGCGTCCGCTACGCCCCCAAACGTCACTTGCATTCAGTATGAACCTGGCGAATCGGAATGGACAAGATTAGGCTGAGGTTGTGAGGATTTTGTAGACAGCTTCGTTTCAGTTGTTCAAAAAACTGTCTTGTACACATTCTTCCTGTGTCCAATTCCAGCTCACTTCCCTTCCTCCTCTCATATTATTCAAAGGTGCAGCAATAATCCGCAAACTGATGTATATCACTTGTGATACCACTACTTACAAGTCCGATGGAACCTTTTGTAGGCGACAGGATATTAGCCGGTACTGCATAACCGCATTCGGCTGATGGCTTGAGTCTTTACCAGGTGTCCACCTCTACAAACCACTGCTGACACGTATGTGTCCCAAGAACTTCAGCTTGACGGTGAAAAGAAGTGGTCCCCACTTCTTCATGTTCAGCACTTAAGTCCGTGCTTCTGTGACAATTTCTGCCAATCACGAAACCCTACCACCTCAACTAGGTGGCGTTCTTTTTGTTTTTGACTATAGATATCGATGTCATCAATATACAAACGAAATCAGCTTTTTCCCCAGACTCCCCTCAAAACGGTCTGCATCAACTGCTGAAAAGTGGCTGATGATGTTCCGTGCTCCAAATGGCATGGTCCTTTAATTTGACAACAAGCCCCGCTGTCGTAATAAATGGCAGTTTTCTTTCTGCTTAGACTCCTCTGGCCCTTTCCACCTGCCAATAAACCTGACTTCAGGTCTAAGGAGGAGACCACGTTGGCCCCCATCTAAAGACTCCAAGATATTCATGTATCATGGGCATGGGATATGCATCAGAAAATGGTTTTACTATTCACCTTCCAATAGTCCAACACAAAAATCGGTATGTTCCATCAGTTTCTCTACCCAGATCTACGGGTGGACGACCAGGGAGAGAGAGAGGGTTCAATGATGTTCTCTTTCAACATCTTTTTGCATACTTCTTTTCCTCAATAATCTTTCTTTTTAAATGGTGAAACCCCTATATGCCCTGGGATTTTTACTGGAATTTCATCTGATTTTGATGTTGTTATTACCGACTTTTACACCCAATGTATTCCTGACGTCATCTAGATCGTCCATTTAATTCCTATGCATCAGCTACTGCACCTTTTCGGAAGGGAACAGATCTCACACCCCCCAACCATGGGGTCCTGTGCTCAAGGGTCGCTGTCTGGTTCTTAAAAAACAAGGGGGGAAAAACACTTGTTTCCTTCCATTATAGGGTAATACAAGCTAAGATTTGCCTCTGTGGGACGGTCTACAGACAGCCATCACTCTTTGAATCGGTCCTGACTCGTTTGAATACAAAAAGATGGTTGCTGGGCAGCCAGGTACATATAAAGGATAACCAGAGTCATCTTTTTTAGAGGGTAGTTTGTAACAGAGTTGGGAGAAATCAAAGGTGGCACCCACACGAGTTAAAAAGTCTAATCCCAAAACAACGGGAAAGACCAGGTGGGAGTCTTCCATTATATACACCTTCACCTTCCCCCTTTCTTGGTGCCAATCATACTTCAGCTCTACTTGTCCCATTCGATTGATGCGAGGCTTGCCATCACCATCACAAAGTTCTGCTTCACATTCTGAATTTCATCATGCACTACCTGCAATTTCTTCCATCGGCTCTCTTGCATCAGGGTAAAAGCACTTTCCTGTATCCACCACAGCATCAACTTCCATCCATCCAGTATGATAGGGAGACCACCAAAAGCGATTGCTGGATTAATTTGAGTTTCCGATGGTGTGGTCCGTTGAATCACCGATAGCTCCCTGCTGACACAGTTGGTACAACTGGTTTGTCAGAGGCCTTCTCTTTTATTCCATCTTGTCTTTACCCGCTTGGTCATTGACTTTTTGCCAGTAATCTTTTGTATCAGTTCATACAATCTTTTTTCCCACCATGGATCCAATCTTAACGAGTTGTTTCCACCGAATGTACACAGTTGCCCCTCAGGGAACCTGCTATTTAGGGTTGATGTTATTGAGGATCTTGTTTACAAGCTCTTCCCTCACTCAACTCTTGGTTTCCATTTTATGCACAAAGCCCTATAATCATATGCAAGTCCTCTGAGCTTTTGTCCAGGTTGCTGCACCATCATTCTCAAATGTTTTTTCCTCCACGTTCACTCATGTAATCTGCAGGAAGAAAAGGCTGCCTTGAAAGCTTCTTTAAATGATTCCCATCATGGACTGTACACTTTGCCGCCGCTCCCACCAACTCAAGGCTGAACCTTTTAAAACTGTACTCCATGTGCCAAGCATCTCGGGCCATGAAAGAGGTCTTACCTCCAGATAGCTTTCACATCGTTCTAAAAAATGCAATACATCCGCAATCTCCTTAGATCCACCCGAATTCAGGAAACTCTAGTCTTATTGGAGGAGTTTCCGCAGAAGGAAGAGCCCCGGCGAGATCAGTCAAGTTAGGGGTACTAGTCTGAGATACATTAACAACAGGCTCATAATGGTTTTGAGACATTGGGGTTCTAAGTAACTGTGGAGATGTAGGGGTACTACAGAATTTTACCCTTCAACAGCTTCTTCTCCCATTTTTTCATCTCGACGCAATAAACAATTCACCATTGCTCTTTCCAACCTTCCAAACCCTGATTACATTTTTCTTCTAACTTGGAAGACATGATATCCGATAATTTGCCTCAACTGGTCTCTCTATTCAGAGCACTATCAGCAGCATCAGTAAGTTTAATTTCTAAAGCTTGTATCTGTTCTTTTACATTCACAACTTCAGTTTTCATTTACACCATTTCAGTTTGTGACAACATTTTGGTCTCTCTATTTCTTGTCTCATCATTATCATCAACATCAGACTCCTGTCTATCAGAAGTGACATATAATGAGCTTAACATAGAAGAGATTTCATTGGCCGAGCTCCTTCTTGTTACAAAAGCCTCAGCAGAATAATCTGGCTTTGTTTTCTTTGTTCATGTTGTTCTCCATTTACCTCAGTAAACATTCTCCCATATTCCCCAAACCATATACACGCAACAATTGCACATATTACAACCTCCCCAGGACGGGCCGACCAATCTGTAACACTCTAAAATATCAGTGAGGTTACTTCAATAAAGACAAAAACAGTTTAGTCATTTTTAATGCAAAAAGATGTGTATTGTTCCACCACCCAGTATATATACATCTCCTAAATCAACCACATGAACAAAGTCCACCGAATGTAATTAAAATAGTCCCCATAGTCTTTGCATAACCAGCTGAATCGCGTAGCTCTTACCATGAACCTGGTCAGTCCCAGACAAACATACCCCAGTCCCCGGTGCCGTGTGGTAATACAAGGTCCAAACAGTCACGAAACGCTCCAACAAAACACAAGTAAATCCTGCCAGCGAGGCATTAGCTGCAAACAAGGATATCCACCTGGAAACCTAGAGGTCAAGTCAAGTCAAGTCAAGTCAAGTCATCTTTATTTATATAGCGATTTAAACAAAACAAACAAAGATTGCGTCAAAGCAACTGAAACAACATTAATTAGGAAAACAGTGTGTCAATAATACAAAATGGACAGTTAAAGGCAGTTCATCATTGAATTCAGTGATGTCATCATGCAGCTCAGTTCAGTTTAAGTAGTATCTGTGCAATAATTTGTAATCAAGTCAACGATATCGCTGTAAATGAAGTGTCGCCAATTAAGCAAGCCAGAGGCGACAGCGGCAAGGAACCAAAACTCCATCGGTGACAGAATGGAGAAAAAAACCTTGGGAGAAACCAGGCTCAGTCGGGGGGCCAGTTCTCCTCTGGCCAGACGAAACCAGCAGTTCAATTTCCAGGCTGCAGCAAAGTGAGATTGTGCAGAAGAATCATCTGTTTTCCTGTGGTCTTGTCCCGTGGTCGTCTGAGACAAGGTCTTTACAGGGATCTGTCTCTGGGGCTCTAGTTGTCCTGGTCTCCGCTGTCTTTCAGGGCTGTAGAGGTCCTTTCTAGGTGCTGATCGCACCATCTGGGCTGGATACATACTGGATCCGGGTGACTGCAGTGACCTCTCTGACTTGGATACAGACTGGATCTGGTGGCTACGGTGAACACCCAATGTGATTGAAACAGACTAATATGAGCGTAGATGCCATTCTTCTAATTATTTAGCAAGTACATCGGGTGTTATGGGAAGTGTTCCCGGTTCACCTAATTAATGCAGCCTAAAAATCCTTTAACGGATTTGGATATTAGAAGTGTATTAGTATGTTATGTGTAAGCCAAGTTAAAGAGATGGGTCTTTAATCTAGATTTAAACTGCAAGAGTTTGTCTGCCTCCCGAACAATGTTAGGTAGGTTATTCCAGAGTTTGGGCACTAAATATGAGAAGGATCTGCCGCCCGCAGTTGGCTTTGATATTCAAGGTATTATCAAATTGCCAGAGTTTTGAGAACGCAGCGGAAGTGCAGGACTATAATGTAACAAGAGCTCGTTCAAATACTGAGGTGCTAATCCATTCAGGGCTTTATAAGTAATAAGCAATACAATGTTTGATAGGGAGCCAGTGCAGTGTTGACAGGACCGGGCTAATATGATCATACTTCCTGGTTCTAGTAAGAACTCTAGCTGCTGCATTTTGGACTAACTGGAGTTTGTTTACTAAGCGTGCAGAACAACCACCCAATAGAAGCATTACAATAGTCTAACCTTGAGGTCATAAATGCATGGATTAACATTTCTGCATTTGACATTGAGAGCATAGGCCGTAATTGAGATATATTTTTGAGATGGGAAAAATGCAGTTTTACAAATGCTAGAAACGTGGGCTTTCTAAGGAAAGGTTGCTATCAAATAGCACACCTAGGTTCCTAACTGATGACGAAAAATTGACAGAGCAGCCATCAAGTCTTAGACAGCGTTCTAGGTTATTACATGCAGTTTTTAGGCCCTATAATTAACACCTCTGTTTTTTCAGAATTTAGCAATAAGAAATTACTCGTCATCCAGTTTTTTTATATCGACTATGCATTCTGTTAGTTTTTCAAATTGGTATGTTTCGCCGGGCCGCAAAGAAATATAGAGCTGAGTATCATCAGCATAACAGTGAAAGCTAACACCGTGTTTCCTGATGATATTTCCCAAGGGTATTATGTAAAGCGTGAAGAATAATGGCCCTAGTACTGAGCCTTGCGGTACTCCATACTGCACTTGTGAACGATATGATACCTCTTCATTCACTGCTACGAATTGATGGCGGTTATATAAGTACGATTTAAACCATGCTAGTGCACTTCCATTAATGCCAACAAAGTGTTCTAGTCTATGCAGAAGAATAGTGTGGTCAATAGTGTTGAACGCAGCACTAAGATCCAATAGCACTAATAGAGTTTAGCAGTAAGGATTTGATGGTAATAGATTTTTTTTTTTTACTATGAGTTGAGTTTTTTAAGTTGTATGATACGGTCTAAATCCTGACTGGAAATCCTCACACATATCATTTTTCTCTAAGAAGGAATATAATTGTGAGGATACTACCCTTTTCTAGTATCTTGGAAAGAAAAGGGAGATTCGAGATCGGTCTATAATTAACTAGTTCTTTGGGGTCAAGTTGTGTTTTTTTGATGAGAGGCTTAATAACAGCCAGTTTGAAGGTTTTGGGGATATACCCTAATAACAATGAGGAAATAATAATAGTCAGAAGAGGATCTATGACTTTTGGAAGCACCTCTTTTAGGAGCTTAGATGGAATAGGGTCTAACATACATGTTGTTGGTTTAGATGATTTTAACAAGTTTATACAATTCTTCCTCTCCTATAGTAGAGAATGAGTGGAACTGTTCCTCAGGGGATCTATAGTGCACTGTCTGATGTGATACTGTAGCTGATGGCTGCATGGTTACAATTTTATCTCTAATAGTATTGACTTTATAAGTAAAGTAGTTCATTAAAGTCATTACTGCTGTGATGTTGAGAAATGTCAACACTTGTTGATGCTTTATTTTTCGTTAATTTAGCCACTGTATTGAATAAATACCTGGGGTTATGTTTGTTTTCTTCTAAAAGAGACGAAAAGTTATCAGATTTGCAGTTTTTTTAATGCTTTTCCTGTAAGATAGGTTACTTTCCCTCCAAACAATACGAAATACCTCTAGTTTTGTTTTCCTCCAGCTGTGCTCCATTTTTCCGGGCTGCTCTCTTTAGGGTGCGAGTGTGCTCATTATACCACGGTGTCAGACTGTTTTACTTAACCTTCCTTAAGCGTAAAGGAGCAACTGTATTTACAATGCTAGAAAAGAGAGAGTCCATAGTTTCTGTTACATCATCAAGTTGTTCTGAGGTTATGCATATGCTAAGGAATTGGGATACATCAGGAAGATTACTTACAAAGCAGTCTTTTGTGGTAGAAGTGATGGTTCTATCATATTAGAAATTACAATTTTAGCTATATGAAGTTTGCACAAGACTAGATAATGTTCTGAGATATCATCGCTTGGCTGCGTAATTTCAACATCAATTCCATGTGACAGTATTAAATCTAGAGTATGATTTCGACAATGAGTAGGTCCTGACACGTGTTGTCTAACCCCAATATAGTTAAGAATGTCTATAAATGCTGATCCCAATGCATCTTTTTCATTATCAACATGGATATTAAAATCACCAACAATTAAAACTTTATCTGCAGCCAGCACTAACTCGGATGTAAAATCAGCAAACTCTTTAATAAAGTCTGTATTAGGTGCCCTGGTGGCCTGTATACAGTAGCCAGTACAAACATCACAGGGGATTTATCATTAACATTTGTTTCTCTGGATAATGTTATATGAAGCACCAATACTTCAAACGAGTTATACTTGAAGCCTGCCCTCTAAGAAATCCTGAAAACATTGTTATAAATTGAAGCAACACCTCCCCCTTTACCTTTTGGACGTGGCTCATGGTTTATAACTGTAATCTTGGGGTGTAGACTCATTTAAAATAATGTAATCATCAGGTGTTAGCCAGGTTTCTGTCAAACAGAGTGCATTGTAATATGTGTTTTTCCCAAACCACATTCCTGGAGGACCACCAACACTGCACATTTTGCATGTCTCCTTAATCAAACACACCTGATTCAGGTCACCTTCTTCATTAGTAGAAACTCACAGACTTGTAATGGGTGTGTCAGACAAAGGAGACATGCAAAATGTGCAGTGTTGGTGGTCCTCCAGGAATGTGGTTGAGAACCACTGATCTAGATTATGATCAGTGATCATATTATTTACAAAAAGTGCTTTCGTAGAAAGGGACCGGATATTCAATAAGCCAAGCTTTATCATTTGTTTATCCGTATTGCATCTGCTTTTTATTTGTTGAACCTCAATTAAATTTTTGCTCTTAAATTGGTTTGGACGTTTTTTGTATTTGCTAGCCCGGGGAACAGACACAGTCTCTATAGTGTGATATCTAGGTGAAAGAGTCTCTATGTGCTAAAAATTTACTGACTTCTGTGACTGGAGGCGGCTAGCAGACGGTCGGTTTAACCAGTCTGTCTGCTTCCTGACCTGGGCCCCAGTTAGTCAAGTAAAAACTCTAAGACTATGTGCCATATTTCTAGAGAGAAGAGGGGCACCACCCCAGGAGGGATGAAGACCATCTCTTTTCAACAGGTCAGGTCTGCCCCAAAAGCTCGTCCAATTGTCTATGAAACCTATGTTATTCTGCTGGCACCACTTAGACATCCAGCCATTGAGTGATGACAATCTGCTATGCATCTCATCACCACAGTAAGCAGGGAGGGGACCAGAGCATATTACGGTGTCTGACATCATGCTTGCAAGTTCACACACCTCTTTAATGTTATTTTTAGTGATCTCCGACTGGCGAAGTTGAACATCATTAGCACCGGCGTGAATAACAATCTTACTGTATTTACGTTTAGCATTAGCCAGCACTTTTAAATTTGCTGAGATGTCAGGCACTCTAGCTCCTGGTGAACATTGGACTATGGTGGCTGGTGTCTCTATTTTCACATTCCGTACAATAGAATCGCCAATAACTAGAGCACTTTCATCAGGTTTCTCAGTGGGTGCATCACTGAGTGGGGAGAACCTGTTTAATATTTTGATCGGAACAGAAGAGTGGTGTTTAGACCCACGACTATGCCGCTTCACAGTCACCCAGTTGCCCTGCTGCAAAGGCCCTGTTACAGGAACCGAACAATGTACAGGACTCCCTGAGCTAGACGCATCCAAAACCGTATCTAGAGCCCTCACATTCTTACTGTCCTCAATTAAAGTTTGGATGCGTGTCTCTAATTCTGAAATCTTCTCTGTCAGCCTAACTATTTCCCTGCATTTATCACATGTGAATCCCTCATCACCGACAGAGATAGATAAACTATACATGTGGCAAGCAGTGCAAATAACAATAGCAGGAGAAGCCATTACTCACCGTGCGTGATGAAAGATTCTTACCACAGTTTGTTTGAGGAACCGGAGAGAGAGAGGAGAGGAGGAAAGAATACAGCGATAGGCACAAATGGAAACGCTAATGACAAGCTAATGAGTGCTAACGCGATGCAGGTGCACTGCACTCGCGGATTTAAAATAAAAGGGAATGATCAAATTATTCAGATTAGATTGATAGATAATATCAGAAATATGGTGGGAATTAAGTTATATTTTATCACTTTAAACAACAGAGAGTGATAGTAACATAAAGATTCTACAGAAAAACAAAGCTACACGGAGCTATCACAAAACAGCAGCAAGGCAAGCAGGAATAACACTGTCCAACAGCAACACCCACAGGTAGGAGGTGAAATGAAGTCCGACGATTGGAAAACTTCCCGGGAAACACACACCCCACACATTGGTTCCTACCCCCTTATATACATACAAAAATCATCATTCATGAAGAAAATCAGCAGACAGGAAGAACCAAACACAGGAAATTATACATGAGTCCAGCACAGCATTATTGGAAATGGAATCAAAAGAACATCATGGTATTAGTAATCAAGATATACAACTTAACCATCTTAATACAATTTCCATTCTTACATAACACACTGACATAAATTCAATATTAATATGTAGCGGTGCTACAGTGTTTGTACTGTTTTTGTTCGTTTTTCCTGTTTTTGTTTCTCAAACACAATCAGTTTTACCAGGGATGAACTGCTGAAGATTCGGCAGAACACACCACAAAATCTTCTACCGGATTCCAATTATTCGGATGTTTTACTGAACGTTGTAGTTGGCGGAGCAGCTGAGCTGATTCGTTCTTAAAAATGCAATACATCCGCAATCTCCTTAGATACCCCGAATTTAGGAAACTCTAGTCTTATTGGAGGATTTGCGCAGAAGGAAGATGCCCCGGCCAGACCAGTCAAGTTAGGGCTACTCGTCTGAGATACATTAACAACAGGCTCATAATGCGTTTGAGACATGGAGGTTCTACTCGTAAGTAACCATGGAGATGTAGGGGTACTACAGAATTTGACCTTCAACAGCTCCTTCTCCCAAGTTTCATCTCGACGCAACAAACAATTCACCATTGATCTTTCCAACCTTTCCAAACCCTGATTAAATTTTTCTTCTTACTTGGAGAGACTGATATCGATAATTTGCCTCAAACTGGTCTCTCTATTCAGAGCACTATCAACAGAATCAGTAAGTTTAATTTCTAAAGCTTGTATCTGTTCATGGGGGTAAGCGAGCCGGTGTGCTCTTCAAGCTAAGGAAGTGTGGATTTCGAATGCCTTGGCGAATCTCCGCTCTCTACCCAACAAAATGGACAAACTTCTTCTGCTCTCCAGGACTAACAAGGATTTCTCACACTGCTGCTTTGTGTTTCACTGAAACCTGGCTGAATGACGCCATTCTGGACAGCATTCTCCATCTGCCAGGCTTTTGGCTGTTTAGAGCAGATCGCGATGCAAAATCAACGGTGAAAATGCAAGGCGGCGGGACATGTTTTTATATCAGCGAAAGGTGGTGGTACAGATGTAGCAGTGTTAAAGAAGATGTGTTGTCCTGATCTGGAAGTGCTCTTCATTAACTGCAAGCCGTTATATTCGCCATGGGAGTTTTGCTCGTTCCTTCTCATGAGTGTTTACATTCCTCCGCAAGCACACGTGAGCTCAGCTTTACAAAAACTTGCTGATCAGATCACAGACACAGAACAACAACACCCGGACTCTGTTTTAATCATTCTTGGGGACTTAAATAAAGCAAATCTTTCCCATGAACTGCCAAAATACAGACAGCATGTTACATGTCCCACCAGAGACAGTAATATATTGGATCACTGTTACACCACAATAAAAGATGCATATCACTCTGTTCCACAAGCAGTTTTGGGGTTCTCTGATCACTGTACAGGCAGGAACTGAAATCAGCTAAACCTGTATTAAGGACTGTAAAATGAAAGACTAATGAACAGAGCAGGATTTAAAAGCTTGTTTTGACCTCACTGATTGGAGTGTTTTTGAAGTTGCTGCCACAGATCTGGACGAGCTCACAGAGAATGTAACTTCATAGTATGTGTTTTTGTGATTTCAGTTTCTTCCTACCAGGACTCATTTAACCTACAACAATGACAAACTCAGACAGCTCCGTCAGGCCAAAGAAGATGTTTTGCAAAGATGGTGTTGGATTATTGTGGATAGATTCTAAATACACACTGGAAAAGGAGATCAGAGTGACAAAGAGGAATTATACTGGAAAGCTAAAGAACCGATTCTTTTCCAGTGATCCTGCTTCAGTATGGAAAGGTCTGAAAGAGATCTCCAACTACAAGACACCATCCCCCAGCACTGTGGAGAATCAACAACTGGCAGACAATCTGAACTAGTTTTATTGCAGGTTTGAAAAAACACCATTCACATCTCCTGCAACCGCCCCTCTCCCCCACTCCAGCACTCCAAATCAGGTCTCCAGAAAGAACAAGAGAAGAAAGGCACCAGGCCCACATGATGTTACTCCAGCCTGTCTGAAATCTTGTGCTGACCAGCTGCCCCCCATCTTCACACAGATCTTCAACAGATCACAGGAGCTGTGCGAAGTCCCTTCCTGCTTTAAATGCTCCACCATCATCCCTGTCCCAAAGAAACCCAAAATTACAGGACTAAATGACTACAGACCTGTGGCTTTAACGTCTGTGGCCATGAAATCATTTGAAAGACTGGTTTTGGCTTATCTGAAGGACATCACTGGACCCTTACTGGACCCCTTGCTGGACCCCTAGCAGTTTGCCTACAGCGCAAACAGGTCTGTGGATGATGTAGTCAACATGGGACTGCATCACATCCTGCAACATCTAGACAGACCAGGGACTTATGTGAGGATCCTGTTTGTGGACTTCAGTTTGGCTTTTAACACAATCATCCCAAACCTTCTCCTGCCCAAATTAACTAAGCTCTCTGTTCCCACCTCCGTCTGTCAGTGGACTGACAGCTTCCTGACAGACAGGCAGCAGCTAGTGAGACTGGGAAAATACACATCCAGCACTCGCATAATCAGCACTGAAGCTCCTCAGGGATGTGTTCTCTCCCCACTGCTCTTCTCCCTCTACACCAACGACTGCACATCTAAAGACCCCTCTGTCAAGCTCCTGAAGTTTGCAGACGACACCACACTCATCTGCCTCATTCAGGATGGTGATGAGTCTGGCTACAGACAGGAGGTTAAAGAGCTGGCTGTCTGGTGCAGTCTTAACAACCTGGAGCTTAACACACTCAAAACAGTGGAGATGATTGTGGATTTCAGGAGGGAACCCCCCCCCCCCCCCCGTCTCACCCCTAGTCAGACACCTCTACGTCACATAACAGCAACAAAAACATGAACACACACTGAACGATTGTCTTTTTTTAACTAACAACACAGATTAATAAATATATTGTTCCATGTTCATTTGTATACCACGCGCAAGGTTTATACGCATAGTCCATGCCTTCTTCTCCATTTTTACTGTATCTCTGTGGCAGAATTACAGTGCCACATGCTGGTCTGGCATGTATACTACATCGTATTGTGGTTTCGTGTGGATGCGGATAGTTCTTGAGACTAGGAAAAAAAAGATTGGATTGGGGTAAGCTCCGGTTTCGTGTGGACGTAGCCTAAGTCTATGGTTCTTTTAATTGTGATGATTTTGGCTCACATTTAACAAAAACCCACCAATTCACTATCTCAACCAATTAGAATATGGTGAGATGCCAATCAGCTAATCAGCTCAAAACACCTGCAAAGGTTTCCTGAACCTTCAAAATGGTCTCTCAGTTTGGTTCACTAGGCTACACAGTCATGTGGAAGACTGCTGACCTGACAGTTGTCCAGAAGACAATCATTGACGCCCTTCACAAGGAGGGTAAGCCACAAACATTCATTGCCAAAGAAGCTGGCTGTTCACAGAGTGCTGTATCCAAGCATGTTAACAGAAAGTTGAGTGGAAGGAAAAAGTGTGGAAGAAAAGATGCACAACCAACCGAGAGAACCGCAGCCTTATGAGGATTGTCAAGCAAAATCGATTCAAGAATTTGAGTGAACTTCACAAGGAATGGACTGAGGCTGGGATCAAGGCATCAAGAGCCACCACACCCAGACCTGTCAAGACCTGTCAAGGAATTTGGCTACAGTTGTCGTATTCCTATTGTTAAGCTACTCCTGATCCACAGACAACATCAGAGGCATCTTACCTGGGCTAAGGAGAAGAAGAACTGGACTGCTGCCCAGTGGTCCAAAGTCCTCTTTTCAGATGAGAGCAAGTTTTGTTTTTCATTTGGAAACCAAGGTCCTAGAGTCTGGAGGAAGGGTGGAGAAGCTCATAGCCCAAGTTGCTTGAAGTCCAGTGTTAAGTTTCCACAGTCTGTGATGATTTGGAGTGCAATGTCATCTGCTGGTGTTGGTGCATTTTGTTTTTTGAAAAACCAAAGTCCACTGCACCCGTTTACCAAGAAGAAATTTTAGAGCACTTCATGCTTTCTGCTGACCATCTTTTTAAAGATGCTGATTTCATTTTCCAGCAGGATTTTGGCACCTGCCCACACTTCCAAAAGCACTAAAAGTTGGTTAAATGACCATGGTGTTGGTGTGCTTGACTGGCCAGCAAACTCACCAGACCTGAACCCCATAGAGAATCTATAGGGTATTGTCAAGGGGAAAATGAGAAACAAGAGACCAAAAAATGCAGATGAGTTGAAGGCCACTGTCAAAGAAACCTGGGCTTCCATACCACCTCAGCAGTGCCACAAACTCATCACCTCCATGCCACACCAAATTGAGGCAGTAATTTAAGCAAAAGGAGCCCCTACCAAGTATTGAGTACATGTTCAGTTCGTAGCAGTGAATCAGTTCGTAGCAGTGAATGAAGAGGTATCATATCGATCACAAGTGCAGTATGGAGTACCGCAAGGCTCAGTACTAGGGCCGTTACTTTTTCACGCTTTACATGTTACCCTTGGGAGATATCATCAGGAAAACACAGTGTTAGCTTTCACTGTTATGCTGATGATACTCAGCTCTATATTTCTTTGTGGCCCGCGAAACATACCAATTTGAAAAACTAACGGAATGCATAGTCGATATAAAAAACTGGATGACAAGTAATTTCTTACTGCTAAATTCTGAAAAAAACAGAGGTGTTATTATAGGGGCCTAAAAGCTCTGCATGTAATAACCTAGAACGCTGTCTAAGCCTTGATGTCTGCTCTGTCAATTCTTCGTCATCAGTTAGGAACCTAGGTGTGCTATTTGATAGCAACCTTTCCTTAGAAAGCCACGTTTCTAGCATTTGTAAAACTGCATTTTTCCATCTCAAAAATATATCTAAATTACGGCCTATGCTCTCAATGTCAAATGCAGCAATGTTAATCCATGCGTTTATGACCTCAAGGTTAGACTATTGTAATGCTCTATTGGGTTGTTGTTCTGCACGCTTAGTAAACAAACTCCAGTTAGTCCAAAATGCAGCAGCTAGAGTTATTTACTAGAACCAAGAAGTATGATCATATTAGCCCCGTCCTGTCAAACACTGCACTGGCTCCTATCAAAACATTGTATAGATTTTAAAAGCTTGCTTATTACTTATAAAGCCCTGAATGGTTTAGCACCTCAGTATTTGAACAAGCTCTTGTTATATTATAGTCCTCCACGTCCGCTCCGTTCTCAAAACTCTGGCAATTTGATAATACCTAGAACATCAAAGTCAACTGCGGGCGGCAGATCCTTCTCCTATTTAGCGCCCAAAACTCTGGAATAAGCTACCTAACATTGTTCGGGAGGCAGACACACTCTTGCAGTTTAAATCTAGATTAAAGACCCCATCTCTTTAACCTGGCTTACACATAACATACTATACTCTCTAATATCCAAATCCGTTAAAGGATTTTTAGGCTGCATTAATTAGGTAAACCGGAACCGGGAACACTTCCCATTTCACCCGATGTACTTGCTACATCGTTAGAAGAATGGCATCTACGCTCATATTAGTCTGTTTCTCTCTTATTCTGAGGTCACCATAGCCACCAGATCCAGTCTGTATCCAAGTCAGAGGGTCACTGCAGTCACCCGGATCCAGTATGTATCCAGCCCAGATGGTGGATCAGCACCTAGAAAGGACCTCTACAGCCCTGAAAGACAGCGGAGACCAGGACTAGAGCCCCAGAGACAGATCCCCTGTAAAGACCTTGTCTCAGATGACCACCGGGACAAGACCACAGGAAACAGATGATTCTTCTGCACAATCTGACTTTGCTGCAGCCTGGAATTGAAATGCTGGTTTCGTCTGGTCAGAGGAGAACTGGACCCCCAACTGAGCCTGGTTTCTCCCAAGGTTTTTTTCTCCATTCTGTCACTGATGGAGTTTTGGTTCCTTGCCACTGTCGCCTCTGGCTTGCTAAGTTGGGGACACTTTATCTACAGCGATATCGTTGACTTGATTGCAAATTATTGCACAGATACTATTTAAGCTGAACTGAGCTGCATGATGACATCACTGAATTCAATGATGAACTGCCTTTAACCCTCTGAAGTCGATTAACGCGTATACGCGTTTTGGGGTATTTTCTCCTGATAACCCCGAAAAGAACGTAAATTACACTTTCAGTTTTGATCGTACAGATAAGAGCAATACATCAATCGAATCTGTAAAGGGTGTACTTTTTTTTGTATACAGACATAAAAACAACAAAACTTTGTGCACTTATAAAATAAAGATAACAAACAAGGAGTGCTGTCTGCAGCCTTTGTCTGCGCTGATCTTCAGTTACAAATGCGTCATTAAAATGAACTATAACTCAGTGAATACTCAACGAAGAGACATTAGAGAGATATCTATAGAAAGCCTGACATGTCTACTTTTAAACTAAACAAGTGCTGCTGAAAACCAAATATTCTGTGATAAAGTAATCCATATGAAAACAACGCGATGTCCGTTTTTCACGTCTCCCTTCATTATCTTCTAATGCGACCACCACGCCCGCGCCGAGCCGCGCGCTTTGAGATTCAAATGTTTCACTGAAGCGCGCGGCTTTTGAATACGCCCACACAACAGAAGACAACGCAGCGAGATTGTTCTTCAAGTTTTTTTTTTTTTTTTACTGTTTGCTTCGCGATGAGAGGAGTAAGACATAATTCACCCCAAAAAGATGTGATGTGGTTGAGGATTTTCAGATTTGGATTTCCTCAGAAAAAAGAATGAAGCACTTTATTCAGCAGAGATCATAAACATGAGTAAGGTCTCTTATTTATTTATATACTTGTACTAGTTTTCACATAACGTGTAAACATTTTACTAGTTGGACTTTTTCCAAAGACTTTTTCCAAACTATAATTCCTGACTAAATGTATAATCAAGTGAAATATTATGAAGTTTCAATAACAATATACACTACTATACCATTCAAAAGCTTGATGTAAATAATATAAATGTAACAATAAATGTAACTGTAACAAATGTAACAATCATTGCTGTTCTTTCAATTTATGCCCCCTAAAAAACCTGAAAAAAATATTCTTAGCTCTTTTCAACATTAATAATAATAATAATAATAATAATAATAATAATAATAATAATAATGATAATAATAACAATAAATGTTTTTTTGTAGAAAATAAGATTGTTAAAAGGATTTCTGAAGGATTGTGTGACTGGAGTAATGATGCAAAAAATTCAGTTTGAAAGTCAGCTTTGATTGTTCCTTATAAACTGTTTAAACTGCACTCACAAGTGAATATTAAATTATGTTGTGGGATGATTAAATATATTCTAAATAAACTACAAACATAAAATTATGTACATTTTGTCCTCACATTCTTTCTTGTAACTCACCCCTCTCAGTGACACAGGTGACTGAATGGCTCATTATGCAGGCCTTTGTCTTCTCAGGTGTGAATTCATGATAGTTGACGCCTACTCGCATATGACTTTTACCAACAAAAAGTGTTTTAGAAAATTTAAAAATCAATATATTGTTTTCTGTAAGTGAGTAAACAAGATGATTTTCACATCATTTAGAAAAAAAAAAATTCTAGCCTACAAGCTCCAGTTCTCAAAATTCCTGGGAACCAATTTTCTATATGTGTTTTATTGCCTTATTCAAGTGATTTAACATTTTTAGTTTTTCACTAACCACGCATAACATTTTTTTTTTTCTCAAAAACACAATCATGTACATACATGCTGCTCACATATTATAATAGCCCAGTTTGTACTGATTACAGTGAGATTAGACTTTAGCCATTTAGATATTTATAAGAAACTGAAAAAAGAACAAATGTCAGGGCATGACAAAACTTCTCCAGGCCCCAAAAATACCCTTAGACTCCAGAGGGTTAACTGTCATTTTGCATTATTGACACTTTTTCTTAATTAATGTTGTTCAGTTGCTTTGACGCAATCTTTTTTGTTTAAAGCACTATATAAATAAAGATGACTTAACTTGACTTGACTTGTTCAGTAAATAAAAATACTTTCCAGAAGGCCAACAATTCACTAAAAATGTTTTTTTTTTTTATTGGTCTGTGTGAATTGGTGAATTTTATTGGTCTTAGTGAATTGGTGGGTTTTTGTTAAATGTGAGCCAAAATCATCACAATTAAAAGAACCAAAGACTTAAACTACTTCAGTCTGTGTGCATTGAATTTATTTAATACACAAGTTTCACAATTTGAGTTGAATTAGTGAAATAAATTAACTTTTCCACGACATTCTAATTTATTGAGATGCACCTGTAGATGCAATGGAGATCCTTTGATCACTGAACTTTTTACCTAACATTCCAACATGGTTAAAAATGGAAGACCCTTGCAATCTCACCAGATTATGATTATAAAACATCCTTAGATGTTTATTTATATTTACTTATTTTTTACTACCTTCATTGATCTGATATTAACGCATCACCGATTCTGCCTCCCGTCTTCAAACCTTTTCTCGTTTCATTGTGGTGCATGAAATGAAATATCTGCATCTTGTATGATGTTGTAAAAGTTTAGACGCTTAACTAAGTGCATATGTGCATTTTAACTAGCAGCCCTTCAAATCTTACAGCAAGAAAATCAAAGGGGGGTCCTGTCTTGATGTTATTACGCAGTATGAACAAAAAAAACATTTGCTTTCATTCCAGTAAGATAGGCTATTTATATTATATGTGTTTTAACTGATAGACTATATAACACACCAGGGCTGTATTCACAAAACATCTTAAGGCTAAAAGTAGCTCATAACTCGCCAATTTAGGAGAAAATCTTCAAATAATGGGCTTGTCAGTCCTAAATTTAGGACTCCTAAATTTATGTTCTAAGAGTATTTCACAAAGCGTTTTAGCGCTAAAATTAGCTCCTAAATATGTGAAACATTAGGAGTAGTGAAGAGGACTCCTAAGTCACTAATACCGAATCTGAATTATCCTAAAATGGCTGTTGCCAGTGATCTACCTAGGAATATAAACATTTTAGAAACATTTGACAATAATGAGCTTTTAAAAATGTATCCGCTTTGGTTTGGAGGTTATCTCAACTCCAAATCTTTTTATTATATCCTTAATATATGTAGCTGTTCTCATGTCCAGTTTTTCTTTTATGTTTGCATGTCTTACTATCAGCCATGATTATTCTACTCTGCTAATTAAAAGGCTGTTTATATGCACACTACCAAAATTGTATTAGTTGCTTAGTCGCAGAAAACAAAACAAAAAAAATATTCACAATGAAGTGGCGAAATCTAGCAGTCCGTAAATGACAAATAGTTAATGTGGTAATATAGTACATCGGACAGGACATCCATATGCTCACCTAACATTCATCGACCTCAAATAAGGCTTATCATCTGAGATATGTATGTAGTAGCAACTTTACATGGCAGCTCAATCTAATGTTAACCTAGAAATAAGTATGCTGTTCACATGTTTGTGCGGAGTGTGGAAGCTGAATAGTAGCTCGCTTGGGCTACTGCTTGACAGATGGAGGCGTCAGTGCAATCCATTGCTCTTAAAATACTTTGTCAATTTCATATAGATAAGAGTAATGCATCTTTTGTATCTGTAAAGACTACATTTATTTGTGTGCACTCAGAATAACAATGAAACATTGCTTCTTTGTAAAATAATGAAAGCAAACAGGATGCGCTTCCTGCCTTCTCTGACTCGTGAACTCGAGCGCGTCACTTCGAAACTCTGTGTATGCTTGCCTTATTACAGACATGAAAAATATATCTATAGAGAGTGAAACTTTTAAATGAACCAATTCAAACAGAAAACAAATATTCTCAGATTACGTAATCCGTGTGAAACATGCATACAGGCACATACTGCGGAGAGGATGAGTCAGTGTCACCGACTTCATCTCTTAAACTGAAAACAGAAAGCACTAGTGTAACAATAAATTACAACGTTACAATAAATTAAAATGTTAATGCAGTGTATTTGCTGTTTTTCCCTAACAAATTCATAATTATTATATTTGCTGGTGTGCTGTGGCAAGCCTTTTTTGTGTGCGCTTGAGCGCTTATTAGGCTATGTAGGCAATTAAAGGCTCATTATTATGATTTATATGGTTTATTAATAAAAGTGTGACTAATAGTTGACTAATGCTTAAAATGAACAACTACTAGTCGACCAGAGAAATCTTTACTCAAGGGCAGCCTTAATGCATATTGACTAATTGTTTATGAGAAGCATACATATAAGAGGCTGACAATTAGCTGAATATATGGCCTTCTGTTTAATAAGTGACACTTAGCCTGCATTTTAACATTTTTATTTGAATGTGGCAATTAACATTTTCATTTTAAAACCTTTATTTGAATATGCCAACATAACATTGTGCTCTAAAATATTTCTATGAATAAATCCCTGACAGAGACTATCAGCCAATCACTGTGTGCATAGTTAGTAACTATGCTGACATCATCCATAGCAACGAGGTCAACCCCGCCCTTACGGGGTTAAGACTTCTGTCTATTCCTTAGTAAAAGTTTGTCTCAGCAGCTTTGTGAATAGGTTTTAAGAAAAAAACTTTTACTGCTATTTATGAGAACTCTCAGTGGTAAGATAAAATGTTTTGTGAATATGGGCCCAGAAGTCTTAAGCTTGACAAAAATCTTACTTAAGACAAAAAATTACTAAATTAAGTGTGAATAACTAAACTAAACTAAAATAAAACAATTTAATTTTAATTTAAGTAAAAAAATGCTGGTCTAATGTTAAAAACAGATAGAATGTTTTCATCAATTAAGAAATGATGTTGATTTATTAAAAACAACTCTTTTTAATGTTAAAACATTACTTTTTTTAATTCTTTTAACATAAATTTAAATCTATCTTTACGTTGGTCTATCCTCCTGTTTTAGGGGCGGTAGTGGGTGTGGTTTGACCGCTGCGCTCGTAACCTCATTAAGAGTTTGTCAGTGCTGTGTGAGATGTATAAGATCTGCGGTTCTTTCTCTTTTCTAACTTGTAATGAACACTAGCTTTCCTAAAATTGTAATGGTTGACTACATCATAGATTTTGACAAGTATTATATGCTGTTGCTTAACGAACGTATCTGGAGAACTTTTATCTTTTTTTTTCAGATCAGCGTAAGATGCACAACTCTTTTTATTTTCTTTCATTTAACTCTCTGTCAGTGACATGGTAGAGTACAACATAGATTTTTACTGGTGCTTTGCTGTTGCTTAATGGTTTGATGTTTTTTTTTTTTTGTTTTAGATCACGGTAAGATAGTCAGCATTTTTATTTTATTTTCTAACTTGTAACAAACTCTAACTTTTAAAAATTGTAACATAGAAAAACTGCCGTATTGTTTAACGAACGTGTCTGATGCATTTTGTTTTAGATATTTCAACCTTTTGCTAATTTTTTAACAACACTTTAATACTTGTCTTGACCCATTTTTTACTCTTCTTTAAAAAAAAAAAAACTCATTACATTATTTCCATTCTGTGTATGTTTGATGTTTTTTCTTGAAATGTGTGTGAAGAAACTTTAATAAAAACTTCCCTTGATTCCCGTTTAACAAGCAATACACCATTTCACAAATGAAAGTTTAAAGCATAAAGTTTTGAACAGTTTCAATGGCCCCACACACAAAAACACATTCCCAAAACAGTCATAAATTCTATTTGATCGTTGGGGTGGATAAAGTGAAAAGTGAAAGTGACATACAGCCAAGTATGGTGAACTATACTCAGAATTTATGCTGCGGTGCCTGGGGAGCCTTAGTCAAGGACACCTCAGTCGTTGTATTGTCGGCCCGAGACTCGAACCCACAACCTTAGGATTAGGAGTCAAACTCTCTAACCACTAGGCCATGACTTCCCCAAAAACAGATGGCCAGTTAGACGGGTAGACCATCCAGTAAGGCTTATCAACCATAACTCCTTCAAAAGGAGCCATAAATCTTGGAGTTATGATTGATGATCAGCTGACTTTCTCAGACCACATTGCTAAAACAGCCCAGTCCTGCAGATTTGTTTTATTCAACATAAAGAACATCAGGCCCTTTATTTCAGAACATGCTTCACAACTCCTTGTTCAAGCTCTTGTTCAGTCCAGGCTGGACTTTTGCAATGCTCTCTTGGCAGATCTTCTAGCCAGTTCTATCAAACCTTTACAATTAGTCCAGAATGCGGCAGCAATATAAATTTTTAATGAGCCAAAAATAATGCACGTCTCACCTCTGTTTATCAATTTGCACTGGCTACCAATAGCTGCTCACATAAAATTCAAGGCATTAATGTTTGCCTACAAAACCACCACTGACTCTGCACCCCTTTACCTAAATTAATTATTTCAGATTTATGTGCCCTCTAGAAGCTTGCTTTCTGCAAGTGTATGTCGCTTTATTGTGCCATCCCCAAGAGGCACAAAATCACTTTCACAGACATTTAAATTAAATATTCCCTCCTAGTGGAATGATCTGCCCATCTCAATCCAAACAGCTGAGTCCTTAGCCATCTTCAAGAATCAGCTTGAAACACATCTATTCTGGACTCTGTTCCTCCTTTCATGGGTGTGTTTTTGAGCAGTTTGCCAGTGTCATGATACATGATCCACAGTACAGCATGACATCAAGTGAGGTGATGCTTTTTCCTTAGCAGCCTTTGGAAATATTTTGACATGCTGCTTCATTTTTGAAGGAATAAAAAGGTAAATTCATGCTAGAATAAAAATCTTTCACAAATTGTAAAGTCATAGATAATCACTGAGTCTAAAAACCCTTTCATCCATATTTATTATGGTCTATTATAAAAATGAAATATGTCTGAAATCAGTCTTTATGAGATTGTTTATTGTAAAGAGGAATCAGCTGAGTTGGGATCCATTTGCAGATTTATGGTCAAAGAGTTTAGATCAACAAACAGGTGGGGGTCAGTCACCGGCAACAGGTATACAAAAGGCAGAGCAAACTTGTAGTCACAGAACAGGCTTAAGGTCAGGGCAGGCAGCAAACAACAAAACAGCAATCCAGTCAAATGATGCAAGGGAACAAAGGCAGGTAGCAAAGTAACATAATGAGCTAAACAGTACAGGATCATACACAGGTAAACCATACATGGCAAGTAAATGCTCAGAGTTGTCAGCCTAGGCAAGAACATAGAAAGTGGATGAGATACAATAGTGGTATGGTAGAGCTAAACGATATGAAATGGGAGTTATCTGTCTGATTATCTTGAAAGGACCCATGTACCTGGGGCTGAGTTGGTAGTTGGGATGAGTTCGACGGTGACGGTCTGCCTGTATTTACTGATGCCTGATGGCCCTCAGTAGATGCCCATGAGCCCTGTTCCATATTTCCTCACTTTGTTGTAGCCAGTCATTAACTGCCAGAAGTTCAGTGGGTTCTCCTGACCAGGGAAACAGAGGAGATTGATAGCCGAGGAGACACTGAAATGGAGTTCCATTTCAAGTCCAGTGGAGGGTTTGCAAATGGAGTTCTTAGTGTATTCAGCCCAAAGTAAATAGTAACTCCAGTCAGTTTGGTTACTGTGACAATAGGATCTAAGGAAGCGGGTAAGTTCCTGGTTGAGACATTCAACTTGGCCATTGTATTGTGGGTGATAACCTGAGGTTACACTAATATTGACATTAAGTATGTGGAAGAATACAGACCACACATGTGATATGAACTGGGGTCCATGATCTGATACTATGTCCTCTGGGAGTCCATAAAAGCAGAAAACACTTTTCTGTCTGGTGTCGGTTCAGAAATCTGAGCCTCAGAGATCCCAGACATTATGTCCCACTGGACAGGAGCTAAAACCAAGGTTGAAATGATGGGTTCAATGAATTCTCGTTCGGGATCCGGGTGATGCAATATCAGGGCAGAAGTGAACTGTTCCTTCAGTTCATGAAATGAGTCTGAAGCTGCCTTTGACCAAGATAGTTGTGTGTGTTTGTTCACTACTCACTGCTGTGTCTGTGCACTTAAATGGGTTAAATGCAGAGCACAAATTCCAAGTATGGGACACCGAACTTGGCCACATCACATCCTTTCCTTTCCTTTTTTCTTATGCAAGGAGGTTAAAGGAGCTACAATGGTACTGAAGTTTCTGATGAACCACCTGTAGAATTTGGCAAAACCTTTGTAATTCCTTTACTGTGGTGGGTTGCGGCCATTTCAGGACTGCCTGTACCTTGGTATCGTCCATGGCAACCACTCCAGAGCTAATGATGTACCCCAAAAATGAGATGGAGGTTTGGGGGGAACTCACATTTCTCCGTTTTTGCGTAGAGTTGGTGTTGAATTAGCCGGTGTAGTACAGAACGGACATGCTTGATGTGGTCCTCCAGGGCAGTGGTTCTCAAACCTGTCCTGGAGTACCCCCAGCCTGGCACATTTTGTATGTTTCTGATTCAACTCATCAGCTCATTAGTGGAGACTGTAAGACCTGAAAGTGGGTGTGTCAGATATAGGGAGACATACAAAATGTGCAGTGCTGGGTGTACTTCATGGAGAGGTTTGAGAACCACTGCTGAAGGGAATCAGAGTAGATGAGAATATCGTCAAAGTAGACAATGACCCAATGATTAAGCATGTCACGGAATACATCATTGATGAAAGATTGAAAGACAGAAGGACTGTTGACCAGCCCAAAAGGGCATAACCAGGTATTCATAGTGGCCAGTGGTTGTGGAGAAAGCAGTTTTCCATTCGTCCCCCTCACGGATGAGATTGTATGCACTGCACAGATCCAGTTAAGTAAAATACTTGGCTAAAAGAGTTGCTTTAGGGTTGCTGGAACCAGAGGCAGGCGGTAACGGAATTTGACTGTAATATCATTGAGGCCTCAATAGTCTATGCATGGGTGTAAACCACGTCTTTCTTACTCCCAAAGAAGAAGCCTGTTACTGCCGGGGCGGTACATGGCCAAATGAATCCCTTGGTCAGTTCCTCTTCAATGTAAGACTTCATAGCATCAGTCTCAGGCTGGGAGAGTGGGAAGATTTGGCCTCTAGGAGGTGAGGTTCCAGGAAATATTTTTTATGGCACAGTCGTTGGGATGATGAGGAGGTAGCTGTGATGCATTAGATTTGCTGAAGGCTTCTCTTAGATCATGATACTTTGGTGGGAGGTTAGTTACATTAGGCAGGAAGTTCTTCAATGGTGGGGGGAGCGGTCTCGGCTGGCGGAAATGCAATGGGGTGCAGTTCTGTAAACGGCATCTGACCACCAAATGATTTGCTTTGTCGGTCCATGAGATGAGGGGGTTGTGCAGTTGTAACCAAAGAAGGCCGAGGATAATGGGATTTTGAGGAGATTTGATGAGAAAAAATCTAATTCTCTCTTGATGCAATGCTCTGATTTGCAGGGTGATGTCATCAGTGATATAGTGAACATGGCCAGTTCCCTGTGGGTGCCCATCTAGTGCTGCCACTGCCAACACACAGAGTTACACAGGATTAACGGGAAGTTGTGAGATCTGGCAAAGTTCTCATCAATTATGCTTATGGCGGCACCAGAATCAATCATTGCCATGAAGGAGTTATTACCGCTTGTGCGAGTCAACAGCTCTTTCTACATTGTAGGTGGAAGAGGAGTAGTGTACTCACCGCAGTGGGGTTTCTCTGGGACAGGCAGAGTAGGGCAGGATATTCTCAGATGCCCAGGGTTGTCCGGAGTAAAGGCAGAGCTTTTTGTCGGATGCTCCTGTCCTCTTTCCTCAGGGGTTGAGTGAATCCAATTCCATGGGCTCGCAGTCAGGTGGTGCTGGAGAAGCAGCGGTGGCACCAGAGAGGGTTTTGTTAGGGCTTCTAGAGTGAATTAAGTTGATGATACGGATGGCCAGGACGATGAACTGATCTAAATTATTTTCTTCATCTTGACATGCAAGCTCTGACTGGAGTTCCATACTTTATCCCTTCAGAAACAACAACTTTAGTGTTCATCCCCCCATTTGGTCTGTGCCACGAGAGTGAGGCGGGAAAATGAGTGCATCATTTGCAGCCGTTTCTCTTCCTTGACCTAGAGCAAGCATTTAAGCATTAATAAACAGACATAAATGAAGATCTGTGACACATGGCCGAATGTCGTTTGGAAGTTGTAATGGGGTTTCATACTTAAAATACCTAAAACACATTACATTAGACAAAAAAAAAGGGTAAAACAGCAAAGGGAACATGAACAAACAGCAAAGTCGAATGTGGCCACAAGGCATTTCCCAAGGTGTGTCATTTCTGCTGTCTCAACTGAAATGAATGAATGGATGAATGAATGAAACATAAATAAATAATTAAACAGATTTTTCAAATCTTTTCTTTAGGCTACTTTACTTCAGTACTGCATGGAGAGGTGAGTAGAGCAAACATACACTACTAATATAATAATGATAGTAGAGACAGTGTGCATATATAGAACTGAAAGCTCCACAATGCTGAAATGACCTACCAGAAAACTGCAGTGCTATGAGAAAATTTAGGCATTTGTGAAAACTGCTGTAAAACCTCTCCTGATAATATATTGAATGATGCACCATCATTCTGAATTAATATGCTGGACTCATCTCCAAATGTGTTGCTCTTAAATTGTTTTATGTTTTGTTTTATCTTTAGAATGTCACAATTCATTTTAATGGTAAGTTCAAACACTGATTTATATTAAGCCCATCACTGATTCTACTGAAAAGAATATAGTTCAAGCTGATTTTTCTGGTGCTGTTCAATCTCTTTCCCAGCAGAATATCAGCGGTCAGAGACCAGGTCAGAATTGTTATATTTGTCATCTGTCTGAATGGCCACAGGTCTCAGCAGTTTCATTCTGAATCCTGAATTCACTTCATTTTAAAAACTGATTTCTCCTGCTCCCAAACAGAACTGTCAATGCCACGATGCAAACCTGCAACTCAGCAGAGGTGAACCATGCAACCTCAGCGGTAAGGTCATGTGGGTAAGGCCCACAAATACCCCAATCCTAAAATACCACACAAGCTGTTAACAGTAATATATCCAACTCGTTGTTTATGTTAAGTTAATGAAACTAATCATCAGCACATACAACTTTTAAATCAGTAATAGCAGAGAATGATTAAGACATGACGCAGACTCTTCAGTGACCAGTCTCCATAATGAAGCAGGCTGTGTTGGGAAGGTGGGAAGGTGGGATTTGGAAATGTAATAGGTTACAGATTACAAGTTACCTTATTTAAAAATGTAAGGAGTGTAACTATTTCAATTACTTTATTAAAGTAATCTAAATCGTTACATTTGATTACTTTTTTTATTACTTTTCTAAATTTCTAATGTTTTCAACTGTTAACCATTTTCAAACAGGGTTAACCTTACACTAGAACTCAACACTGATTACTGTCAGACTATCAAAATCCTTCATCACTTGAATTAAGATTATAATAATTTAATTTTAAACCACAGTCAAAATCAGAAAATCAGACTTTAAAACCTCTTTTAACTTTAAGATCGTTCTGAGGTTAAATACAGATTTTAAATCATAATAAGAAATAGTTGAATAGATATGATACTGTTTTTGAAATCAGATATTAGCATATAGTAGGTGACCAACCAAAATGCCTAATACCGCCACGTGTACCGCCGCCGCAGGGCCACGGTGTTAACTGCAAGTCAGTCGCATGTTAAAGTCGTTCACGAAACTACCACCAGGTGGCGCAAAGGGACAGTTTGCAAACTGACTGTAATTATATTTTGATTTGTAAACGGAGATCAAATAATAAAATAAAACAAAAATAACTTTATAATATAACATAATAACATCCTTAAAAATCATTAGAAAATTAATTAAAAAAATATTTTTAGAAAGTTAATTTCAAAACATGAGATAGTCGTATAGGCAGGCTGCAGCCTAATACATCAAAAAAAGTACTTTACACAAAGGCCCTTATTGTATTTTTTGTTTTTTTTATTTTAATTTTGTTATGATTAAATCTACACAATTTCCTTATGTTGTATTAAGGGGCTTTCATTTCTATCTACAGGCTAATGAATGTTTTTGAATGAAAAATCCTGACCTTGGCCGTTGGTCTCAATTTTATCTGACTCATAAAAATAAATAATAATTAAAAAAAAACCTTGAACAAAATAAGTTGTGAGAAATTAAGAATAATAGGCTAAACCTGCAACACAAAAAAAAAATAGAATGGATAAAATTTTGGATGTTATATTGGCTTGTATTGTATAGATTACATTTAAGGATAAGTGCATTAGGCTATGCCATAAAAAATAAAATGATTGAAAAGGTGGCTTATTGTTTCGTGTTATAGGCTAGGCCTATTTCTAACACATACAGGTCCTTCTCAAAAAATTAGCATATTGTGAAAAAGTTCATTATTTTTACATAATGTAATGATAAAAATTAAACTTTCATATATTTTAGATTCATTGCACACCAACTGAAATATTTCAGGTCTTTTATTGTTTTAATACTGATGATTTTGGCATACAGCTCATGAAAACTGAAATCTCAAAAATTAGCATATTTCATCCGACCAATAAAAGAAAAGTGTTTTTAATACAAAAAAAGTCAACCTTCAAATAATTATGTTCAGTTATGCACTCAATACTTGGTCGGGAATCCTTTTGCAGAAATGACTGCGGCGTGGCATGGAGGCAATCAGCCTGTGGCACTGCTGAGGTGTTATGGAGGCCCAGGATGCTTCGATAGTGGCCTTAAGCTCATCCAGAGTGTTGGGTCTTGCGTCTCTCAACTTTCTCTTCACAATATCCCACAGATTCTCTATGGGGTTCAGGTCAGGAGAGTTGGCAGGCCAATTGAGCACAGTAATACCATGGTCAGTAAACCATTTCCCAGTGGTGTTTTTGGCACTGTGAGCAGGTGCCAGGTCGTGCTGAAAAACAAAATCTTCATCTCCATAAACTTTTTCAGCAGATGGAAGCATGAAGTGCTCCAAAATCTCCTGATAACTAGCTGCATTGACCCTGCCCTTGATAAAACACAGTGGACCAACACCAGCAGCTGACGTGTCACCCCAGACCATCACTGACTGTGGGTACTTGACACTGGACTTCAGGCATTTTGGCATTTCCTTCTCCCCAGTCTTCCCTCCAGACTCTGGCACCTTGATTTCTGATTGACATGCAACATTTGCTTTCATCCGAAAAAAGTACTTTGGACCACTGAGCAACAGTCCAGTGCTGCTTCTCTGTAGCCCAGGTCAGGCGCTTCTGCCGCTGTTTCTGGTTCAAAGGCACACGCCTGTGCACGGTGGCTCTGGATGTTTCTACTCCAGACTCAGTCCACTGCTTCCGCAGGTCCCCCCAAGGTCTGGAATCGGTCCTTCTCCACAATCTTCCTCAGGGTCCGGTCACCTCTTCTCGTTGTGCAGCGTTTTTTGCCACACTTTTTCCTTCCCACAGACTTCCCACTGAGGTTCCTTGATACAGCACTCTGGGAACAGCCTATTCGTTCAGAAATTTCTTTCTGTGTCTTACCCTCTCGCTTGAGGGTGTCAGGTCGGCAGTGGCAGTCTTACCCATGATTGCGGTTTTGAGTAATGAACCAGGCTGGGAGTTTTTAAAAGCCTCAGGAATCTTTTTTGCAGGTGTTTAGAGTTAATTAGTTGATTCAGATGATTAGGTTAATAGCTCGTTTAGAGAACCATTCTTCATGATATGCTAATTTTTTGAGATAGGAATTTTGGGTTTTCATGAGCTGCATGCCACAATCATCAGTTTTAAAACAATAAAAGACCTGAAATATTTCAGTTGGTGTGCAATGAATCTAAAATATATGAAAGTTTAATTTTTATCATTACATTATGGAAAATAATGAACTTTTTCACAATATGCTAATTTTTTGAGAAGGACCTGTATAGTCACATTTATGTCACAAATTATGAAAGGCTTGAAACTTACATTTAATAATTTGCTTATTTATTTCAGCAGGTCACACATATTTATTCGTTATCTGGCATTTTTTTAGACATATTTTATTCCCATATACAGAGCCCATGACATTCCGAAAATTATGTCCATGAATTAAGAAATTTATCACTTTTTATCGTTCCTTTGTATTAATTAAAACGTGTTTAAATAATAATTAATCCATTTAAAATAAATAAATAAATAATATGGTTTCGTTTACAGAAATTGGCTGTTTGGGAGATTGGGGAATCTATAAAATGAAAATAAATAAATAAATAAATAAATAAATAAATAAATGAATTGGACAACACAATACACCTTAAGAATTTTGTCATTTATTAGAAAACAACCCCTGATTCACAAAATTTGTTTCCAAACGCAGAAATCAGGTACATAGAGCCCTGTACGGGCCTCAAGCCTAAGCCATTAAAATAGTTCAAAAGTTATATTTCTTATTGTTTCATTATTAATTAATTTAGAAAAATGTTTGGAACTTTTTTTTTTTAATTCTGAGTTGATCACGTTTGATCAATTTAGCCTTCTCAAATCATCACAACTTGCTTAAACTTAAAGCATATTACAATGTTAGTTTAAACATTTAAAAGTGCAATGTTAGGGGTATATCTTAGCGTTTGTGCAGAGAGTGTGGAAGTTAATGTGCGGAGGCACCAGTGCGATCCCTTCATTCTGTTCTTCATAACAGTGGAAAACAACTTAAAGTAACCTATGCCATCATTTTTGCTCATACAGATAAGACTAATATTTCATTCGGAACTGTAAATGGTGTACCCCTATTTTTGTGTACACTTGACATGAATATCAACAAAATGTTGTGCTTCTGTAAAATAGAGAAAATAAATTGGATGCGCTTTCTGCCATCTCTGTCTGCGTAAACATGTCGAGCTCGGGCTGAAATGCAAAGCTCTAAAAGCAGGTGCAGTTTAGCTTGATGGTAACTGATGGTTTATATTCACAATAAGCTACATATAATACATATAAGACTGAATCCATGAAGGGCTAATAATGACAGTAAAACGTTAATATTATCACGCTTTGAACAGTTTATATTATCGCTGTTTGAATTAGTTATTGTGGAGAGAGGATGGTTAAATAATTAATTTCATTGTTAAAGGAGAGATGTGTTTTTGTTCCATTAATAATTTTTATGTGAGGTTGAAAAATAAACGGTGTTATACATCGATGCTATAAGTCAGTTTTATAGGCTATTCATCAAAAGCAGAATCAAAAAGCAGCTTGCTCACTGGCAGTCCATTTCATATATATATATATATATTAGGCCTATAAGATCAGCACTAGAACACTATAATACACACACAATAATTATCTGCTTGAGGACACTGTTATTTTTGTTATTGTGAAGTGAGATTAATGAAGAGGGTGAGAGAGAGAGTTTGGTTTATCAAGTTATTTCAGAAATCCCAATTTTTTTTTTTTTTTTTTAATAATACAAAAAAATATAAAATGATTAATACAGATGTGTGTATTCTGCAGTTCGCTTTTTATTTATTATTATTTATTATATTTTGGGGGGATAGTGTGTGGGTTCCATTTTACCTAAGCATCCAGTAGTGTGACTGAAGGAAGTCCAGCTGGAAGGGGTTGGGTTTGGGGGTTAGTTCTGTATAGCTTGTGGGGTTGAAATAAAGGTTGTGAATCTCTTGCTCTTTCATATGGAGAGTGTCTGATCAGCATTTTAAACTTGCAGAGGGCAGGTTTAGGCAAGCACTGGTCACAAACCAAGTTCAGTAAACAGTAGGTTTTGACTGTTTTAGGACAAATGTTTGGTTTGGCTTTTGCAATTTTTGCAACAGCATACAGAGTATTACATACAAGATAATATGGTTTGTTTTTTCTCAGGAGACATGAGGCACCTCTGAGAGAGAAACAATCAATCAGTAACAAGAAACGTCCCAAGACATTAGGCCTAATTATTTTTAGTTTCATTATTGGGCAATTCCAGCATTATTGACATGACATTCAATCAAAACCTGAAATATAAATTCTAACAATGTATTCATTACCAATATATTGAACCATCTCTTTATGTTTTTCTAAATCCCAAACAGAGTCCAGACATCAGAAAAGTATTCGTCTATGAATGTGTTTTATAGGTTTTTTTGGATTTTTTAGATTTAGGTGATTTACGTTTATTAGTTTTTTTAGTTTTTGGGGAAAAATTTTTTGTTGACTTTCTGTGATTTACAATGCACAAACCAGAAGCAACAATATCTGCAAAATTGAGAAGGGTTGATCATTCTCAAAACATAAAATATAAATTTTATTTTAATTTTAGTTTTTGTGTTTCAGAGGAAAAATCAATGTTAAGGATGTGTCATCTCTTCATTACAGACCGTTCTGAAAGCCAAATTTATGCAAACACAGAGATGTCTAGAAGGAATTTAATAGGGCTGCCCCCCACGTAAGTTTTTTTAGTTACTAGTAGTCGTTCATTTAAGTCATTATTCAACTAATCGCACGTTTATATTAAATTAACATAGTCTAATCAATAATGAGCCTTAATATATATTTCACGCTCAAGCACACGCATTAAGTTTGCCGCAAAGCACAGGCAGAAGTAACCTAATAATTGTGAAAAAGAAGACATTTTAATTATTTATTAATAAACTAATGTTTTCTTGTCAGCTGCAAGATGACATTCACGGCGCCTATCGAGAGTGTGATAAAGTCACATTAGCTGCCACCGCTGGGGAAGCAGCACTGGCACACACACACATACACCCCTGCCTACTTACCTCATTCATCCTCCGTACCGTTCCTCCCTGCTGTTGCCGCTATCAGAGTAGCGGGTGCACACGCAATCCTGATAGCACATGGATATTTTCCTATTTCAGCACTCTCCTCTGTCCATATCCATTTTCCGGGCATTTCATACACTTACACTGCAACTCCCTGCTGTTGCCGCTCCACAAGATGTGGCCAGACACATATGAAGTTCATCATTCAGACAAGGGCAAGACCAGGCAGACCTACCACGTGAACCTGCTAAAGGAGTGGAAGGTGCCACCTGGTAAGGGACCGGAAACATCACTTCTTGTGAGGAAGGTGGAGATAGACGAGGAAGAGGATTCAGAGGATGCAAAAAGACAGCCGTCTATGGTAAGTCTAAATCACCTAGAAGACTCCAAAAGAAAAGAGCTGCAGCACCTCCTGAGCCAGTTTCCTGCTTTGTTCTGTCAGAGGCCTGGACGGACTGAGCTGACCCAACACACCATCCACCTTTCTGATCCATCACCATCACACCAATGTCCTTACCGGGTAACTGAGAGGCTGATAGAACCCTTGAAGGAGGAGATCAAGCTTATAAAGGAGCTAGGAGTAATCAAGCCTTCAATGAGCGACTGGAGCAGCCCAATGGTGATCGTCCTCAAGAAAGACGAAACCCTGCGTGTCTGCATCGACTTCCACAAGCTCAACGCCCAATCTAAGTTTGATGCATACCCCATGCCAAGAGTGGATGATCTACTGGAGAAGATTGGAAGAGCCCAGTACATTACCATGCTAGACCTGTATAAGGGGTACTGGCAAGTACCCCTCAACCCTGAGTCCAGACCCTACACTGCATTCCGAACACCTCTAGTACTATTCCAATTCAAGGTCCTTCCTTTTGGCCTTCAAGGGGCACCAGCCACATTCCAGAGGCTGATGGACAAGGTACTCCAAGGCTGTGAAGACTGGTCTGCGGCATACCTGGATGACGTGGTAATCCACAGCAACTCTTGGGCAGAGCATCTTCAACATCTCCAACAAACCCTAAAGAGGATAGAGGAAGCAGGATTGACATTAAACGTTTCAGAATGTGAGTGGGCAAGGCTTGAGGGTTTCTGAATGTGATTTGGCATGGGCAAGGGGCAGATTAAATGGGCTGTTGGATGGGGTGGGGGCAGTTTAAAGGAGCCCAAAACCAAAGACCAAGAAGGAAGTGAGGTCGTTCCTAGGACTGGTGGGCTGGTACAAGAGATTTGTGCCAAACTTTGCCTCTATCACGGCTTCTTTGACCAACCTGCTGTCCAAGATGGTGACAAACTCTATTCCCTGGACTGATGACTGTGAAACAGCTTTTTACACCCTGAAAGAAAAGATATGCTCCACCCCAGTCCTGCAGAGTCCAGACTTCTCTCAGAGGTTCCTGGTGCAAGTAGATACGTTCACAACAGGGATTGGAGCAGTCCTTGCCCAGGAAACTGCAGGAGAAGAGAGGCCAGTTGTTTACCTAAGTTGGATGCTAGTTACTAGGGAGGGAGAGATGTTATTTGGTGGTGAAGGAGGGAGTTGTTGTCATGTGGTGGTTGGTGGACAGCTTGCGCTATTACCTCCTTGGTGGGTTTAATCTTGAAACTGACCACCGTGACCTAATCTGGATCCAGTCTATGAAGGACCACATGCCAGAGTTACATGGTGGTATCTTGCCCTGCAGCAGTACATACTTCTTCAAAATGCGGAGAAGTGTGGGACTAAATGTAGGTGGCTGGCCTACTTGTTGTGGTTTTTTGCCGATACGCGGCTTAGAGAGGGGGAAGGTGATGTGATAAAGTCACATTAGCTGCTACCGCTGGGGAAGCAGCCCTGGCACACACACACACATACATACCCGCTTACTTACCTCATTCATCCTCCATACCGTTCCTCCCTGCTGTTGCCGCTATCAGAGTAGCGGGTGCACACGCAATCCTGATAGCACATGGATATTCTCCTATTTCAGCACTCTCCTCTGTCCATATCCATTTCCCGGGCATTTCATACACTTACACTGCACTTGTCGTGTTGTTTTGTTCCTGTGTTTGTCTGTGTGGGCGTAGTCAGTCTTCCGTGGGGAAACACTGCGGCGACCAAATTGAACAAATGTGTGACGGCCGATTATGACATCACAGGCTTGGTCAGAAGCTGGCAAAACCATTGTCCAGTATGAATAGGCGTTTCTGTGTGTATTTAAGTGTTGGAATTATGTGTTAAATGTATTATGTGTGAATTGATTATGTGTTTATATATACTATATATATATATATATATATATATATTATTATATATATATAATATATAGTTTAGAAATTTAATATTACTGACATCATATAACAGATAAAAAATAGATGTGGTATTTGTTTGTGTGTTAAATGTTATACTTACCTGAGATTGGTATGGCCCAGAAAGGGGGCGGGGTTTGGCGTGTTTTGGCCGATGTATAAGCTGAGGCAGGACTTGTTTAAGGAGTTGTTTACCGAGTGTGAGAGTGAGTGAAATTGAGGGAACTTAAGCGATGTTTAACGTTGATATGTGTTAGTATTTTGGATTTTTGGATTTTCTCTGTTTTGTTTTCCACTTTTGTTTTTTCTTTGATACTTTTGAGTTTTTGTTTTATTGTGCAACTGTAAATACTTCACTGTGAACTAACACTTTTGGCACTGTAAATAAATTACACCGTGCACGAAAGTGCTGTTGCGAGTGAGCCATTAACATCTTTTATGGACACTTCACAGATTACATAATCAGGGAGTATTTGTTTTCATTTGGAATTGGTTCATTTAAAAGTAGACATTTCAAGCTTTCTGTTGATATATTTCTCATGTATGTGAGGCACCCCAAGTTATTTCATTATCAGGAAAAAATTCAAGTGATCACGAGGGCACCTCCCTGTAATGCATGTGTATTAATTTTCCGCACAAACACTTGAATATGAATAGTAATAGAGCACATTTCTTTTAGGTTACAGTATGGGATCTGCATTAAAAATAAATCTTCACAAGTGAAGATCATTTTAAAATGATCTAACAGCCGATGTCGCTCCAAATTGTTGATCATTAGTTGTTCTTGATCAGGATTAAACGGATGCATGACTTATAAACTTGTTTTAATAAATCTCTTTTGCAGTAAATAATAAAGATACAAAGGAGGTTAAGTTAAATATTATTGTACAAATAATTATAAAATGCTATAGACTGTGAATAAGATTGCAGTTTCACATTTTGCATATGCATTACAAAATTAATAATTTTTTTTACATGCAATTATACAAAATAAAACCAAACAATATTTTTAATGAAGATGAAATATGTAGACAAATAAGAATAAATGTTGCGGGCTGCGCAAATCTTGCACTCTGATGGAATAGTATACACTCCTGCATTTATTTGCGGCTGCAAATTTTAATCATGCGGCTCCCTTTAAAATCACTGAAGTTGTCAATTATTTAAAGCTGTTTTTACATCGTGTGCACTTTTCTGATTATAATGAGAGAACTTGAGTTTAAACGTGAGGACGTTTTATTAATCTGTCCATTCTTTTTAGTTTCAATGATTTAGCTTAATTGTGGCCAGGTTTAATTTATTTGTTTCTTGTTTTAGTTAGGCCTAAATAATGGGAGCGAAATTATACAGTGCCTCACATTTTATTAAAATAAAGGAAATAATTTATAAAACACGCAACAATTTCTTAATCAGTGTACAAACAGATATCTTTTTCCCAAGTAGTTATCTGTCAAAATAAAGGACAGGTAACGAATAACAAAGTATGTGCGTGCCAAAAATGCATGCTGTTTTATTAAAGTAATTTTAAAATATAACTTAAAAAAAAACAATGTGACAAATATAGGCCTAATATGTGAGAATATTGACATTTTACATATAGATCCATGTATGTAGCCTAGCTCACTAAAATATGTTACCCACTTTTAATGCTCCGATGAAAAGTAAACCACCATTTCTTTAGGATAATATAACAACGTTAAAAGTTAAATGTTTCAAATCTAAAATATGGTGTAATACTGTGCAGCTTAGAGAAAATATAAGCACAGGCTCATTTGGCTCGACATTTATCCTGCTTGAATTTGTTCTAAGAAATGCACATAGCTTCTTAAGTAGTCCTACTAAATTTTCATCTGTGAATATAAAATATTTTAACTACATTGTTTTTCTTTCATTTTCCCAGACTGCAGCCATCAAATGTAACACATCGGCAAGGCGAAGCTGATGGCTATTTGCGAAAATGTTCTTTGACGCCTTTGTTTGATAACTTGTGGTTAAAGCACCACTCAGCGGTCAAAAGCTGCAAATGCACTTTGCAGACGGGGCGGCGGCGCTTGCGGCGGTAGAAAGCACACTCTAGTTGGCCACCTACTGTATGACAGGAAACACTGACATCTAACAATGCCTTGGAAAAACTGTTAATCTTAAAAAATAAAGCATACACATCAACTCAAATAGAAAATAAAACAGTTATCAAATAAGCATGTGTCCTACTCTGTGTACTAAACTCCTGAAACATTTGTGTCTCATATTTAAGAGCAGACAATGCAATTTATGAAATAAGTCAATTACTGTAAATCTGTATGTGAAAATAAATCAGATGTAACCCCCCTTGTAATCGTTAACAGTTTCATAAGGAACTGTAATTTAATTACACATTTTTTTCTCAGTTACTGATTAGATTAAATTACAATTCCTTTTGAAACAGTTAACGATTACAAGGGGGTTACATCTGAATTTTTTTCACATAAAGAACCAAATTGCCTATCACAGCTATGCTGATGATACACAGATTAACCTAGCCTTATCGCCAAATGACTACAGTCCCATTGACTCCCTCTGCCAGTGTATTGATGAAATTAACAGTTGGATGTGCCAGAACTTTAGAAGGAAAAAACTTAAGTCATTGCATTTGGAAACAAAGATGAAGTTTTCAAGGTGAATGCATACCTTGACTCTAGGGGTCAAATAACTGAAAATCAAGTCAGGAATTGCTTGGTTTGACTCTGGAGACAGAGCTTAGTTTCAGTAGTCATGTCAAAGCAGTAACTAAATCAGCATACTATCATCTAAAAAACAATGCAAGAATTAGTTGTTTTGTTTCCAGTCATGACTTGGAGAAACTTGTTCATGCCTTTATCACCAGCAGGGTGGACTATTGTAATGGTCTCCTCACCGGCCTTCACAAGAAGACCATTAGACAGCTGCAGCTCATCTAGAACGCTGCTGCCAGAATTCTGACTAGAACCAGAAAATCTGAGCATATCACACCAGTTCTCAGGTCCTTACACTGGCTTTCAGTTACATTTAGGATTTATTTTAAAGCACTTTTACTCAATTATAAATCTCTCAGTGACCTACAGTAGGTAGACATCCAAAATGGGTAATACCGCCGCTGCAGGGCCGCGGCGTTAACTGCAAATCAGTCGAGTGTTAAAATCATTCGCGAAACTACCGCCAGGTGGCGCAAAGGGACGGATTGTGAACTGAATGTAATTGTAAAATGAAAGGAAGACGTTAAACAACAACATTATAATATACATTATAACATCCTTAAAAGCCATTAAAAAAATAGGATAGTCTTAGGCTACAGTCTACTCTTCAAAAAATTAAAGAAAGGCCTTTTATACAAAGGCTCTTATGCATGCTATTGTTTTTAAACAGTTATTATATATACATATATATACACGGATTAAAATGTTTTCATTTCGGTTCATTCTTGGTTAAAAAAAAAAATAATAATAATCTTCAGGTTCCATTTGCAGAGCGAAATGAGAACGGTCCAGCATTTAGAAATAATTCTTATTAACTCTGTTATTATTCTTGATTTTTCAAACTGCTAACACTTTGCATTTTTGAATTATGCCTTCACTGTGTGACCAATAATTGTGAATTGTGACTTTGATCGCGCATATTCAGTGGAAACAGCAGTCATTCACCAGCCATGCGGCGCGAGCAGCGGGCCACTTTGGCATAATTTTGCTAATTATGATTTTTTTTTTTTTCGATACTGAAACACGTGTGAAATCCCAAAGCCTATTTGGACCTAATGAATAAGAGTTTAGCTTCAAATGGGCAACATGTTTGGATTTGTCCCGAATGATGATGGAGAGATAAGCCCAACATAATGTATCGCTTTATATTATTTTTAATTATTATTATTTTTGTTGTTGTTTATAAGCTATATTATTATATAGCCTGCTGCAATTATATTTATCCATTAGAATTATATATTTGTAATTCTTGTTCTGTTCTGATAACTTTTTTACATTTAAAGGATTTGTTGTAAAGTGAAGGGAACTAGATAAAAATGTCCTGTTGGTACCATTAGCCTACAGCATTATTAGGCCTGCCGTTATTATTTCTGAATGTAATAAAATGCAACTCTCACAAATGTAATTTATTTTTTAGCGTGTTTTCATGTGTTTTTATCCAGCTTTATTGCATCTAAAAATTACTTTGTGCATCACATTCACTTCGTGAACAAAAAAATATAACTTCAGATCCGCCTCCTGCGTTGCTCACCTGTGGACGATTTCAAAATGTTTGATATAAAGGTTGCTGTCACATTTTATACAAGAATTGTTCTTTTATGCTAACATGCACTCAAGTCTTCGGATACTATACAAGATACAAGTTCATTTAGGCTATTTAACATGCACTGTGAAATTTTACCGTTTCAACTTATAAACTCCTTGAGATTGAATCTAGTATAAAAAAAGTTTTAATTGCTTAAATTATTTCTATGAATTAATAAGTTAGCATGATTTTTTCATCATAGCATTTTTACGAGGTGTATTCGTTTTCTGAAACCAAGCACCCACTTTTTTCTTTTTTAAATCTATGAATCGCTTGCATATCTCGTATAATGTTACATATAATGTTTATTCTTGAAGAAAATAAGTATTTATTCTTTAATAAAATAAGGGACGATCCAAATATTTGTAATGTACAATAATATAGGCCTATATCTGCCTGCAGTTAAAAAGTTATATTTGTTTTGATTCATCCATTTATGTAGGCTACAATTAGCCTATTCTAAAAATAACTCTCTATTTAACAGCATTAACTTACAATGAAATACGTCTTCCTTCAGGCAGACTGAATGTTTTCCTGTCTTGCTAAATGTTGGGTCAGTTTGCGCGAGTCCCGCGCGCTGTGAAGCGGGAGCAGCTTACGGAGGATTCCGCTTGGTCTTAAAGCCTGCCTCAAACGCCTACGTTCACAAATACAATGATGTTTTGGCAAAAATAATGATTAATTATCAATTGATAATTTGTTATTATTTTGGTCTAGTGAAAATTAATAATATGGGCTGCGGGAAAATAAAGGATAAAAAGAGAAGGGCTGCTGTGGAGTGCAGGCATGTTTCAACCCAGAGTAACATGACAACAACCACCGTTCCTCACAGCCAAAAAAAACAGACCGAGTTCAGTTCAGCTGGAGGGGGGCTGGGGGTAGTTATGTATAGCTTGTGGGGGTCGAGATAAAGGTGTGAAATCTCTTGCTCTTTCATATGGACGTCTTATGAGGGTTTTCAACTTGCAGAAGCAGGTTTTAGGACAACTTTAAAGAAAGGTTTTGATCCACGTCAAATGTTGACTACTGTATAATTTGATAAAGTTTATTTGTTGATTTATGTTTAATTCTATACATAATTAAAATTGTATGTCTTAATTTTGTTTATAAATATTTTTTGCATTAGGGCTGGGCGATAGGCCTATGGCCTAAAAAAAATCCCAGATTTTTTCACAAAAAAATCCAATTTACAATTTAAATCTATTTTTTTTTCCCTCCCTACTTAAAATCAATATTCAAATGACAAAGAAATTGTTCAAAACAAGTGTTAATATAACAACATATTATTTTTTAATACTAGCCCATCATGCCATCCACTCGGCGTTAAGAGCTGTTCAGGTTAAAACTGGCAGCTCCGCAGTGTGTCAGTGTCATGGACGGAGGACAGACCAAGTGTAGGCCTAAATCAGTTTTCTAGTCTATATTTTCATCTAGTTATGCGCTGGTGTTAGGTTATGTATTTATTTTTTATTTCTTATATCAATTATTTGTAGTAAATATAGCAGACACTGTCTAACCGTGTCTACAGCGGACGGTCTTGTTCATATAGGGCGAAACATCTCTCTCTCTCGGCAGTACAGTAGGCCTATGTGAGCGGAGTGGAGCAGCAACAATTTCCCTCCGCGCTAACAATAATAATCACTCCCCGCGTTCTTTGATACCAGAAACACTGCTCCGCCTTCACTCCGTGGCTAAAGTTGAAATGTTATGTTCATAATAGCTTATAAAAATAAAATAAAAATAAATAAATAAATTAAATTACAGGAGAGTTTCAACGGGGATTAGGCTATTGTGTGCAAAACTTTTTGTCCTACCAAACGCCAAACTAATAAAATTGTCAGCATTAAAAGGTATAATTGCTGCTTTCTGCTATGCAAATTTTGTTTGTGATGTAAATAACGGTTTACATTTTTGTCAGTTATTTTATCTACAGATCGATGCATTTGTTACAGATTTCTGCTCATTCAAAATCAGATACAGATGAAGTAGCCTACTGTGAGATTACATTTGTTGAATGCATTATTGCGACAGATTAGCGATTACGTGGGAATGTGTGGGTGTATCTGTTAAAATCACGCTTTAAAAAACCCCGAAAATAATCAGTAAAAGGACAGACAATTCCTTGAGAACTAGCCTGTAACATCCCGCTCGACTATTGCCGTCATTATAAATCTTCTGATCGGAGAGATGTGTATCAATGCTATAGCTAAAATATGTTTATCATGTGAAGTTCTTGCTAAATGTGCAGTTATATTACGGGCTGTTGGCATGAATTGTATTCGTGATGGAGCGGTGCTGGAGCGAGTGAAACCACGACGCTCCGACTTTTAAAAAAATCCGCGCTCCTCTTCAGTCAGAATCACTCCGCTCCGCTCCTCATACTACTGCTCGGCAGCGTGTCTCAGACGCGGCGGGGGAGGCTTGAAGCCCAATCATTCTCAAAACATAAAATATTTATTTTATTCCAATTTTCGCGTTTTTGTGTTTCAGAGGAAAAATCAGTGTTAAGGCATCTTCTCCATTACAGACAGACCGTTCTGAAAGATGAATTTAATGCAAACGCATATAAAATTCTTTAAAAACTTAACAGAGATTGTCTAGAGGGTATTTAATAGGTCTGCTTCCCACGTAAGATTTTTCTAGTACTAGTCGTTTCATTTTTGTCATTATTCAACTAATCGCAATTTATATTAAATTTACAACTAATCCAGCCTTAATGTATATTCCCACGCTGTTGTCAAGAACAATCATTAAGTTTGTCACAAAGCACAGGCAGCCAGAAGTAGCCCAATATGATTATGGAAAAAGGAGACATTTTAATTTATTTATTAATAACACCAATGTTTTCTTGTCGGCTGCAAGATGAAATTCACAGTGCCTGACTCTCTCCACATGGACGCGCCTTTAAAGAGAAATGCAACCTTCACAGATTACATAATGCATTTGTTTTAAATTGATTCATTTAAAAGACATTTCAAGCTTTCTGTAGATATATTTCTCATGTATGTGAGGCAGGCACCCCAATTTTTCAGTTATTTCATTATTAGGAAAAAAATCACGTGATCGAGTGAGGGCGCCTTCTGTCCTGTCATGCATGTGCATGCGCATTAATAATTTTTGCACAAACACTTTAATATGAATAATAATTCACATTTTGCATATGCATTACAAAGTAAATATTTTTTTACATGCAATTATCCAAAATAAAAACCAAACAAGATTTGTAAATGAAGTTAAAATATGTAGACAAATAAGAATAAATGCTGCACATGCACTCAGCATCATGCCGCAGAGCAAATCTTGCACTGATATTTTACGGAATATTATACAAACCTGCATTTAAAATGCGGCTGCAATTTATTTATTTATTTTATTTATTTATTTATTTATTTATTTATTTTTACTTTACTTAAATTATATGAAAGCAAGTAAAGAAGACTTGTCAATTAATGAAGCTCTTTTTTTTTTACATCGTGTGCACTTTGTTGATAAGTGATGACGTTTTATTAATCCATCCATTCTTTAGAGTTTCAATGATTTAGTTAAATCGTGCAGGTTTAATTTATTCGTTTCTTGTTTTAATTAGGCCTAAATAATGGGGAGCGAAATTATACAGTGTCCTCACGTTTTACTAAAATAAAGAAAATAATTTATAAAACACGCAAGCCTAGCTCACAATAGGCTACCACTTTTATGCTCCGATGCAAAGTTAAACCACAATTTCTTTTGAATAATATAACACATAATTCATATTATATAAATAGATACTGCACAGTATTTAAAATGTGTCTAATCTAAAATATGGTTGTAGAGAAAATATAAGCACAGGCTCATAGGCTTGACATTTATCCTGCTTGAATTCGTTCTAAAAGAAATGCACATATCTTCATAAGGACTAAACTTTCATCTGTGAATATTAAATATTTTTTCTTTCATTTTCTCCACTGCAATCAAATATAACACTTCGGTGAGGCAAAGCTGACGTCTATTTGCGAAAATGTGCTTTGATGCGCTTGTATGAAAACTTGTGATTAAAGCGCCACTCAGCGGTCAAAAGCTGCAAATGCACTTTGCAGACGCCGCGGCGGCGGTACGAGCGGCGGTAGAACCAACACTTTGGATGGCCACCTACTGTAGGACCGAAATACATAGCAGATATGTTCACTGAATATAAACCTAACAGACCACTCAGATCATTAGGATTGAGTCAGTTAGAAATACCAAGCGTTCACACAAAACAAGGCAGGAGTCCGCTTTTGGTTATTATGCTGATGGTGGTTGAAGTTGGATTCAGGTTGAGATAAGATGTGATATGTGCTTTAACATTTTTTAATTTTAGATTTAGAATTAATCTGTTTAGCTGTGCATTTATTGAATGAGCACTGTGCAATGTCCGAACTGATTGCACTGTATTTTATGTATTCACTGTATTTTATGTAAAATCATTTTCTATATTTAATTGTCTTAAATTCATTTTAAATCAATTTTTAAATCATTTTCAAAGTTTTTTAATTCATTGTTTTATTTTTGTGATTTTTTTTTTCATGATTATTCTACTTTCTTTTATGTAAAGCACTTTGAATTACCATTGTGTATGAAATGTGCTATATAAATAAACTTGTCTTGCCTTGTCTTGCCTTACATTACATTTATTTTGTAATTAAATTACGTAATTCTGTTACATGTAACTAGTTACTCCCCAACACTGGAAGCAGCACAGTATTTAGAGTTGGTTTTTGCTTTCACAGGTGATCAGTGCCACGGCCCGCATGAGCAGTCAAACGTTGTGTGCCATGATGAGTGACGGAAACGTCTCCATTGATAAACTGCAGCGGCTGCACATGCATCTCAGACATGTCATCCAATCAGCACTGGATCTGTCTGCAGAGCTGGTTCGTAACTCACACAACACACACATTCATCTCTTATTGATCTGTCTCTGACGAATCACAGGTTCCTGTCTTTTCCAGAACCTGCAAACAGATGTCAGTGTGGCTGCTCTCTTTGCTTCTTTGGACGATCTCACTGAAACAATGGTCCACAATCTACCATTTGTTGAGAACTGGCTGTATTTGAAGTTTCTGCCCATTCTGTCATATATGGATGACGAGATTGTGACACAACTCAGCCAGATGAACTTCACTTGTGGAGCCTTCCACGTGATGTACATGAAACATACATACACTGGCTGTCATGTTTTTGAAAGAAGTCTCTTCTGTTAATCAAATACAGTAAAGCAGTAATAATGTAAAATATTACAGTTTACAATAACTGTTTTCTATGTGAATATATTGTTAAATTTATTTTCCCATAGGAAGAAAAATGTATTGCTCAGTGCTTGCTTTCCCTAAGCTCAGGAGACTAGATGAGATTCTCATATATCTCTTATTTTAGTATCAACAGACTTTCAGATGTTTCTCCTAAAATTCCTTAAGAGAAATAGAAGCAGACACAAGTGAGACATGAGAAATATTCAAAGCTGAGAATGTGATATCTCTATCATAGGGAGCCCGGGACGTCACCTGTAGGAGAAAAAAAATCAATCCGTGGTGACGGTTTTGCAATCTTTGCCCTCAGTTTATAAACCGTGCTCACAAATTCTTTAACTGTTCCCTCGGTTTAACAAATTGTGCCCACGGATTAATAAAACGTACCCACGAATTTCCATCCGTGCGCTCAGATTTTGTAAACCGTACCTTTGGTTTTTGAATCCGTACCCACGAATTCATAATCCGTGCACATGCTTTCGCAGTCCGTTCCTCGGATTTGTAAACTGTACTCAGATTCATGCAGCAAGCTCAAAGGTAGTTAACATACAGTTTTATTGACTATTATTATGTGGAAGAGGCCTACAGCAAATTTAATAAGAAAGATGTGCATCAAAATCTTGTTTAATTTGTGATAATTTTAGCACTTGATTATTATTGTATAATAAACCTGGCATTGTGACTGATTCTGGAGTAATTTGTTCCTCTTTTGTAAGTCGTTTTGGATAAAAGTTTCTTATGTATTACCTGTATAATAATATGTAATAATAATAATAAAAATCATAGTTATTTTTATTATTGTTATTTTAATTTATAGGCTGAATAAATGAGTGCAGTTAAGACAGTAAAAATGATTGTCATAAAATAATTAATGAATTCTTTATTTTTAAATAACCTTTTACAGTTTTGGAAATGTGTTTGTGTACTATTCTTTCTTAACATGAAGACTTATTTTGGTGATTTTATTATACTAGCTTTTCCCCAGAGTTAGATGCACGTTTCACTGTTAATTTTATTATTAAATAATTAGGCCTATTATAACATTGCTTTTTACCTTTTTTATTTTTTTATTTTTTTTTTTTAGAAAATTCAGGGAATTTTCTATTCTTCTTTTTAGCTTTTATTTTGGCTGTAAAACACAGGCGGCGGTGTATTATCCTATTGGTGATTAATGTAAAATAAACGCTAAAAAGAAGACTATTTTGTGAGTGCGGCTCATGGTTTCATAGGATACTAAAAATAATGTTTAATAAACAGAAATGAATCTGCCAGTGGGGGCGGAGCCACAAATCCGTGAGTTTACAAATCCGAGGGAACGGATTACAAAAGCGTGTGCACGGATTATGAATTCGTGGGTACGGATTCAAAAACCGAAGGTACGGTTTACAAAATCTGAGCGCACGGATTGGAAATTCGTGGGTACGGTTTATTAATCTGTGGGCACGATTTGTTAAACCGAGGGAACAGTTTAAGAATTCCTGAGCACGGTTTATAAACTGAGGGGACGGATTGATTTTTTATTTTTTTTTCTCCTACAGGTGATGTCTCCGTACTACGAAGACTCCAATATTTAAATATTTTATTAATCAGTTGTGATTCTCATATGTCTCATTTTAGTATCAATAGTGTTTTAGAGGTTTTTCCCTTAAATTCTTTAGGAGAAATAAAAGTAGACACAAATGAGACGTGAGAAAGTTCTGAAAGAAAGGAATCCAAAATGACAATGGGAGAGAAATGTGTGAGAAACATTTCTCTTTATTGTCTTGCTGTAATTTCTTGCAAGACTCCATTATAGAAATGCTTTACTGTTCAGAGGTTGCTTTTTTTGTATGATTGCAATGGGATTTTTCACTTTAATGGTCAAGACAGTAGGTGTAGAGACAGGAAACAACTGGACAGGTGAGAATTGAAAAGGAGCAGGAAAGTACCTTTAGTTGGGTTTTGAACCAATGTGCTGCCCACAAGGCTATGGCTCTGACAGAGGTTACTCTACACTCCAGATCCTAAGGGGTAATTTTCTTATATGTCTCATTAAGATATCAGCTTTGTCTTAAGATGAAAGAATTAAGAAACTTGATTAATAAACTTTTACTAATATTGTAAATACTAAAACTATCATTTAAATAGCATTAAACATTTCAGAATATAAAGTGTTACTTGTTTAAATCTCTATCACAATGGTCTCCTTTAAAGCTTTAAAAGAGATCTCAATAAATGTACATACCATGCTCAGATTTTTCTCCTAATGTAAAGACTCTGCTGGTCTCATATTTGTCTCCTCCAATATTTCAAACAAGATCTCAACAACATCACACACTTGCTCAGATATTTCTCCTTAGCTAGAGAAGCTGGATCTTTCAAACGTGTCTCTTCAAATGCTTAGAAAAGATCTCAACAACATCACACATTGTGCTCAGATTTTACTCCTACAATAAAGACATTGGTGCTCTCACATTTGTCTTCTCTAAATTTCAGAAGCGATCTCAATAACTTAAAAAAAATTGCACCAAGTCAAATGCCTCAATATGAGCTCAAACATTTCTTCTATATAATATGTATTAATAATCTAACTAGTCAATTAATAATCAAGTCATAAGCCATTTATGTGCCTTTGAGCAAAGAAAGCTCTAGGATTACTGATACCACTGAAAAGTTCAAGCTGATTTTTCTGGTGCTGTTCAATCTCTTTCCCAGCAGAATATCAGCGGTCGGAAACCAGGTCAGAATTGTTATCTTTTTCATCTGTCTGAATGACCACAGGTCTTAGCAGTTTCATTCTGAATCCTGAAATCACTTCATTTTAAATACTGATTTCTCCTGCTCCCAAACAGGACTGTCAATGTCATGATGCAGTATCAGTGATACATTACTATTTCCAACAACAAATTATGTGCCTAAGTACATAAACATTGTCCTATAAAAAGTAACATTATCCTTATTTCTGCATAATTTGTCTCTCAATATAGCCTCTCTGATATATAGCTAACTCTGGATTAACTTTGTAAAGTTGTTGAGATCTCTTCTAAAGCTTTACAGGAGACAAATATGAGACCCCCAGATTATTTACCTAAAGAGAAAAATCTGAGTATAGTATGTGATGTTGTTAAGATCTCTAATCTAAACTTTTGAGTTGTCAACTGTGAGAGATCCAGAGTCTCTAGCTAAGGAGAAAAATCTGAGCACAGAGTGTGATGTTCAGAATCAGAATCAGAATCAGCTTTATTCTCCAGGTGTGTGCAACCGAAGGCACACAAGGAACGTTTTTTTTTCTTTTTCTTTTTTTTTTAAGGTGCTTCGTGTACATTAATACATACATACACATCTATCATGAGAAAAAAATAGTAAGACTTAACAATAAATAATGTGTATGAATCTGGAACAGTAGATTGATTTATGTACAGATTTGTGCATTTTTACTCTATATAGAACTGTATAAATAAAAAGATATGCATATGTATTTACATTATACTTGAGAAAGGCAATAATTAAAAATGTAGAATGAATTGCGGAAATTAATTACAGAACACAGGTAATGATTCATATGTTAGCTGTTTAAGCTGGAGATGGCATGGAGGGAAAAACTGTTTTTATGACTAGGTGTTCTAGTGCACAGAGATCTGTAGCGTCTTCCTGAGGGGAGAAGTGCACACAGGTTGTGTCCGGGGTGAGAGGGGTCTGTGATGATGTTACCTGCCCGTTTCTTCACTCTGGAGTTTTAGAAGTCCTGAAGACTGGGCAGGTGCACAACAATGATAATTTATTCTGCCCTAACAGTCCGTTGCAGTCTTCTTAAATCGGCTCTGCTAGCTGACCCAAACCAGACAGTTATAGAAGAGCACAGAACCGACTCAGTAATAGCAGAGTAAAACTGTGTCATCTGTGCCTGTGGCAGGTTGAACTTTTTCAGCTGATGAAGGAAGTACAGTAGGTGGCCAACAAAAATGAGCTTTTTGCTGCCGCAGCGTCTGCAAAGTGCATTTGCAGCCTTAGACCGCGGAGTGGCGCTTTAACCACAAGTTATCAAAAAAGCACATCAAAGCACATTTTCGCAAATAGCCATCAGCTTTGCCTCGCCAATGGTTATTTAACGACTGAAGTCAGAGAAAATGAAAGAAAAACACTGTAGTTAAAATATTGAATATTCACAGATGAAAGTTTAGTACTTATGAATTTATGTGCGTTTCTTAGAACGAATTCAAGCAGGATAAATGTGAAGCCTATGAGCCTGTGCTTATATTTTCTCTTAGTATTACACCATATTTTAGATTTGAAACATTTAATAGGTGTGCAGTATTATTTATATAATATGAATTCATGTGCCCTAAAGAAATGGTGGTTTACTTTGCATCAGAGCATTAAACCCGTTTAAGTCCCAGCGGTCACAATAGTGACCGGACAAAAAGTTTTCATTTAATAAAGCTCTAAAAAACCTTACTGACTGATGTTTTAGTGCACTTCCTGCAAAAATATGGAAAAAAATAAAGGGTCTCAATTAAATAAGTGCAGTTTCACATGATTAGTGCAAATTGTCACATGACCAGAGCAGCTTATTTCCTGTTTGCACCTTGAGAAGATGATGCTGCATCACAGCTCCAAAACAAAAGGCTAGTAAAGTATGTCAACATAAAGATATGACAAAGATTTTTGGTACACATGATCTTTAGGGTGTCTAGTATTAATATATACATTCACATATATTTAGTTTTGTTTAGTTTGATCATAGAATGAGTAAACATGTTGATGGTCACAATAGTGACCGGTGGGATAACAGTGAACTTAGGTATACAATATAAATCCAATTGCAGTTGCTAGTGAAAATTACAATAAAATGTTGCATTGACAAAATATTGCACTAAATTAAAAATTCAAATGTTACAAAAAAAATTACAATAATGATGTTTTTATACCCGAAGCATTAATATAAAAATTTTATGTTATATTTCACAAAAAAGTAACAATTTTGAAATGCGGTGATAGTTAAAAAAATTTTTTTCCTCAGTGTTCCTATCAATGTTGCATAAGGTTTTTTGTATGCATAATAGTAACCCTGGAATGTGATCAAACAGTTTAAAATAGCTGGGCTAAGATATATAACCATTTTTATGACTGCAGAAATATGTTCATTCAGTTCTCACCTCATCCCACCGGTCACAATTGTGACTGAATATAAAACACAATTTTCCACACACTTTTCCAAAAAAAAAAAAAAAAAAAAAAAAAAAAAAAAGATTGATTATTTCAAAGGGTTACTAATGACACACATCATTTGGATATTTTTCATATCTGGGAAAAATTTGGGATTAAACGGGTTAAAAGTGGGTAGCCTATTTTAGTGAGCTAGGCTACATGGATTTATAGGCAAAATGTCAATATTCTCACATATTAGGCCTATATTTGTCACAAATACATTTTTAAATTATATTTTTAAAATTCCTTTAATAAAACAGCATGCATTTTTGTCACGCACTACTATGTTATTCATTACCTGTCCTTTATTTTGACAGATAACTTCTTGGGAAAATTATATTTGTCTGTAGAATACTGATTAAGAAATTGTTGCGGGTTTTATAAATTATTTTCTTTATTTTAGTAAAACGTGAGGCACTGTATAATTTTGCTCCCATTATTAGGCCCTAATTAAAACAAGAAACATAAATTAAACCTGCACGATTTTAGCTAAATCCTTTTAAACTCTAAAGAATGGAGCGGACGGATTAATAAAACATGTTTAAACTCAAGTTCTTTCATTTTAATCAACAAAATGCACACAATGTAAAAAAGAGCTTCATTAATTGACAACTTCAGTTATTTTAAAGGGAGCCTTCTTTACTTGCTTTCATACAATTTAAGTAAAAAAAAATATTAAAAAAATGCAGCCGCATTAAATGCAGGTTGTATACTCATATTCCTTAAAATATCAGAGTGCAAGATTTGCGGGGCGCGCATGAAGCTGAGTGGCGATGCGCAGCATTTATTCTTCTTTGTCTACATGGCTGTTTTATCTTCATTACAAAATCTTGTTTGGTTTTATTTTGGATAATTGCATGGTAAAAAATGATTTACTTGCACATGCAAAATGTGTGAAACTTCCATCTTATTTGCAGTCTATAGCATTTTATAATTATTTGCACAATAATATTTAACTTAACCTGCTTTATATATTTATTTAATGCAAAAGAAATTTATTAAAATAAGTTAAATAAGTTAAAATAAGTATAAGAGTCATGCATCTGTTTAATCTTGACCAAGAACAACTAATGACTATGACGAGTTTGAGAGAATCAGTCGTTAGACCATTTTAAAACATCAAATAGCCTTCAAGTTACAGGTTATAACTGTATCTGTCTCAGTTGTAGACTGTGAAGATTATTTTTTAATGCAGATCCCGTACTGTAACCGAACAAAAAGAAATGTGCTCTATTATTATTCATATTCATCGTGTTTGTGCAAAATACATGCATAATGCCCGCATGCGTGACAGGGAGGGCGCCTTCTGGATCACTTGAATTTTTTTTTGATTATGAAATAACTGTAAAATTAGGTGCCTCACATACATGAGAAATATATCTACAGAATGTCAGGGACCTGGCAAGCCCGGTCTCAGCCAATCCACAATGCTCACGTTCCCCTGAGTACTAATCACCCTCACCTGTTCACCATCAGCGATCTCATCAAGGCACTATAAAACACTCACCTCCAGTTCAGTTCAGTTCAGAGCTGCCAGTCCTCCAACAGGAACAGACCTCATGATTCCGTCCTCAGCCTGCCTCTCATCGCCAAGACGGAGAAGCTTCACGATGTAATGTTTACGTACTTTTGAAAACTAACCTCTGTGTCCCTTTGCTACTGGCTCCAGGATTCCTGAGAAACCTTCGTTCCCTGATTCCTCTTCGATCTCTGGTGTCTCGAATGTGCCGGGCAAGTTCGCTGAACATATCTTCTCCTATACCAAAGGAAAGGACGAGCATTAGTTACCCAGGATTGTGTGGCATGACCTTTCGTCTCCGAACGTACTCACCTGAACCTCACCGCTCACGGACGCGTGATCGTCACAGAATCCGACACCTGCTATTGCACCTTGCAAATGTATTTAAAACAAAAACTTGGTGTTGAATTCACTTACCTCTGCCTCATGTGCCTATCCTGACACAGAAAGCTTGAAATGTCTACTTTTAAACGAACCAATTCAAAACGAAAGCAAATACTCCCTGATTATGCATATCCTGTGGAGATGAGAGTCAGCACTGTGAATTTCATCTTGCAGCAACAAGAAAACATTTGTTTTTCTTTTAATAAATAATTAAAATGTTCTACTTTTCCCAATTATTAGGCTACTTCTGCCTGTGCTTTGTGGCAAACTTAATGCATGTGCTTGAGCGCGGAATAGCTCATTATGGATTATAGATGTTAATTTAATATAAACATGCTGATTTAGTTGAATAATGAACTTAAATGAATGACGTAGGCTATACTAGTAACTAGAAAAATCTTACATGGGGGCCAGACCTATTAAAAATCCTCTAGACATCTCTCTGTTAAAGGTTAAACCAATGTTTGGTCTAGGGCAGATGCACGACTCTTTTCGCCAGGTTCTTTAGCTCTCTCTCAGAGGCGCCTCATCTGTCCTGAGAAAAAAAAAAAAAATATTATATTGTAATGTATGTAATACTCTGTATGCAGTTGCAAAAATGACAAAAGCCAAACCAAACGAGGCATTTTTGTCCTACTTTGGCTAAACCTGCGCTGCAAGTTTGAAACCCTCATAAGACACTGTCCATCTAAAGAGCAAGAGATTAACACCTTTATTTCAACCCCCATAAGCTATACAGAACTACCCAAAACAAAAACAACCCCCTCCAGCTGTACTGAATTCGGTCTGTTTTTGGCTGCGAGAAGGAAACGCTGTGTTGTCCATGCTTCTGACTGGTTGAAATGCTGCCTGCACTCACAGCAGCCATACTCTTTTTATTCATTATTTTCTCACAAGCCCATAGTTATTATTTTCACCAAGATCATATAATAACAATTAGCAATTGATAATTAATCATTCTTTTTGCAAAAATCATTGTTATTTGTGAACGTAGGCGTTTGAGGAGGGCTTTAAGACCAAGCGCGACTCGCGCTAACTGCACCCAGGTTCACCGTCAGCCTTTTGATTTTACAAAATCAGTTTGGGCGAATGCAACTTATTGATCATGAGCCCAACATTAGCAAGGCAGGAAAAACATTCAGTCTGCCTGAAGGAAGACGTATTTCATTGTAAGTTAATGCTGTTAAAAATAGCGAGCGGTAAAACAGAAAAAAAAAACTCCTGTAGGCTATTCTTAAAACTTGGACCTCATTATATTGAAGTACAAATCCAAAACCAGAAGCAAACCTACACTCCTCTCTAGGTGTTCGTTTCATTAAAAAGTATCCCATTTTTATTCATTCACAGGCTATATGGTTGAAATAATACTTTTAGTTCAAAAACTTTATGTGGCCATGTTTAAAAACCAAAAAAAATGCTTTATTGACTTAACGTTTCATAGACCTTTAGTTGTTATGTTAAAATTCCATGCCATTTGTAATTTCACAGTATTTTCACCTCCCAAATTACTACCCTTGTAAAGTCACAATTCTATAATGGTAAAATTTACTCAGGCCGATGGCATTTTTTGTATGACATATTTTATTTATTTATTTATTTATTTGAATAATTGTACATAAAAGTGTGAAGCAAAACAAATATGATTATTTCTGATAACTTTTAAACTGCAGGCAGATATAGGCCTACATTATTGTACATTACAAATATTTGGATTGTACCTTATTCTGTCCCTTATTTTCTTAAATAATAAACACTTTTTTTCTACAAGAATAAAGACTATTTTCTTAAATAATAAAAGAAAAAGAATCACAATTAGCCCTTATTTTCCATTTCTGAAGTTAATTGGCAACCCTAATGATAATGTAATTATCTTTTGACTCCCCTGACAGTGGCACCTTCCTCAGACAAACAAAACAAAAACAAAAACATCAGTTGTAGGAGATATGCGAGTGGGTGCTTGGTTTCCGAAATGGAAAATGAAGACAGCTTGTTATCACACTCTAAAAAATGATATGATGAAAAGTCATGATAACATATTTTTAAGTTAGGGTACTTTAATTCATAGAAATTTAAGCAATTTAAAGCTTTATATATATATGTATATATCTCAAGGAGTTTATAAGTTGAAACAGGTGAAATTGTCACAGTGCATGTTAAATAGCCTAAATGAACTTGTATCTTGTAGCCTATTGTAGTGGGTGAGACCTTGATTGCATGTTATTTTTTTTTTTTTTTTTATTATTTTTTTTTTTTAAATGAACAATTCCTGTATAAAATGGGACAGCAACCTTTAGGGTATATCAAACATTTTTAAATCGTCCACAGATCAGCAACGCCACGAAGTGAATTTTTTTTTTTTTGTTTTCTTAAAAGTAGGCTTTTCAGATACAATGGAAAAAAAAAATGAAAACAACACAAAACTGGATAAGTAACATGTATTTGTGTTAACCACAGTAACTGGTAGTTAACATATACGAAACTTAACCAATTAATCACCTATTTTCGTTTGCTGCATGTTTTTTAAAAACACTCTAAAAATAAATTACGTTTTTGAGAGGAAAAAAAATATATAAGTCATGTATAAGTTTCATTTTTTTTAATTGCAGCCCTAATAATGTTATAATGTACCAATAGGATGTTTTTTTTATCATTTTTTTACAAATAATTTTTTTTTTTTTATTATCAGAAGAGAAAGAGTTTTAAATATATATTTCTAATGGATAAATATAATTGCAGTATATAATAATAATATAGGCTAGAGCATAAAATAAATAATATAATAATAATATAATATTAATATTAATTATTATATATTATTATTATTAATTATTTTTATTATTATTATTTAAAGGAAAACATAGGTAAGGTTGGGACTTACCTCTCTCATTCGGACAAATCAAACTTTTCCATATTCGTGATGTTGCCCATTTGAAGCTTATCTATATTCATAGGTAAAATAGGCTTTGTAGTTCACGCTATGTTTCAGTATAGACGGAAAAAAAATCCATAAATTAGCAAAAATATGCCAAAGGGACCACTGCTCACGCCCGAGATAGCACGTTGAAACGGCCTGTCTGCATGTTTATCCAATGGAATATGAGGCACCAATGCAATCAAACAGCTGAAACAGATAATACTCCATTTTTGGTCACACAGTACAGGCATAATTCAAAAACTGCAAAGTGTTAGTCAGTTTGAACAATCAAGGAATAATAGCAGAGTTAATAAGAAGTGTTTTAAATGCTGGACCGTTCTCCATTTCGCTCCTGCAATATGAAGCCAGGAAGGATTTTTTTTTTTTTTTGTTTTTTGACCCACAAAGAAACGAACCGAAATGAAAACATTTAGCGTTTTAATCCTATATGTGTGTGTGGTGATATATATATATACTCACTGTAAAAAAATTGTTTTGGTGTAATTGTGTTGAAATTAACTCCTGCTCCCGCTGCTTCAAACCAGTTCGAGTTTAAAAACTAGCATTTATATACTGTTTAGTACTGTGAACTTATTTCATTTGAGTCCACTGAGAAGGAATATTTCTTAGTATAAAACTGCAAAACACTTAATGTGTAATAGTTAAAAGTAAACTAAAAACATGACTTTTACTAAAATCCACTGCCAGTTGCATTTTCAGCTAACAGCACACATGTATGTGCTAAAGTACGTAACACAGGGGGGGGGAGATCATCCACTGTATCAGGCAACTCACATTTACTGTCTTTTATATAAAGCAGCAGAACATCAGTGCTCCGTGGCGCATCAATTGACTGAAGCACAGACTTTACTTCTCCAGCACAATGGGTGAACCACCAACAAAAACTACATTAAAACTAACAGATCTCTCTTCTGCAAAAAACACATTAATACAAATTGAGTTCAGTGTTACTCTTCAATATCAGCGTGTGTTAATTTTTTGGCAGGCAATTTTTGATTTAGTCTCAGTCTTATATATTGAGACGAAAATGGCTTGATGTCTTAGGTCACATTTAGTCTCATTGAAGTTTTTCATAAGTTTTTGTCTAGTTTTAGTCGACGAAAAGTAATTGCATTTTTGTTTATTTTTAGTCAATAGTTTTAGCCAAACTGTAGTTACCAAAATTTATTTTGGTAGCTATTTTTATATGTAGTCTTTAAACTAAAATAATCATTAATTCTTCTCTTCTTTAGGACCAAATCAATTAAGCTTATGAAGAAATTTGACTCAAGGGACTGAATTTGGAAAACAAAACTTTAATAAATTAATGACAATTTTCATTTTTGGGTGAACTAATCCCTTTAACCAGTGGTTAAATTGGCTTTTGTAGGAAGAGGCGCGGGAGCCCTTATGTATGGTGGTCATCCTTGATCAAAATCGCACCATAAAATGACTTAATGTGTTTTACACCAAAGGGGCTATTGTTCCATGTATTAATGTGTAGTTATTTTCAAACAAAGATAAATATTTTACAATTTTTTATTAGTTTTTTACCTTTAATGTTAACAAGCAGGCAACGGATTTCACCCTTGTAAAACGTATGAAATTGAACTTTTTTGAAAATATTGGTTGGCAAATATGTAAACATTTTTTTAAACAAGAAAATTATGTTGATTTAAGAGAATCAGGGCAATTCCTTTGGCAAGTTTATGTTATATTTGATTTAGAAATCACATCGACACGGGAGGTAATTACTCAACTTCCCAGGGGGGGGGGGGGGGGGGGGGGGGGGGGGTGCAATATTAAACAACCCAAACAACACTTGTGCAAGACGTGTTATGACGTGTGCAGCACATAAACAGTTACACTTTAAATACATCACAGTTACTTATTCACATCCTCCAATTATGCATTTATCAGCTTCCAAATAGGAGTAAATGCAGGTCTCCTCTCGTGTTTCTATTGCTGTAGCGTTTTTGGTCTACAGGCAGCATGGTCTGCTGACCTCCTTGTCATCACCCACTTCCTAACAAACTTAACTGGGTTTCCACAACTCTCGTGGTGGACCCACTAATTTTACGAACATCAACGGAGGCACACATTGCCAATCTTTCAGCTTGATTTCTTCAGTGGTTTTGAAAAAAATAATATCATCGCGAAAAATCCACTTTCACATTCCAGCTGTGCTCACAGGCAGTGTAGCTACTGGTTTTTTCATTTCAGAAAGACCCTCTTGAATTGCCATGTTTTGGTTTTTCATTGTAGTCCTGAAACCTTGTTTGACACTAAACGTAGTTCATTGCAAGGGAACTACACACCACTGCCTCAATTCTTGTTCTCCATACATCAGTGGCAATGAAGAGGGGTCAGGTGGACAAACACACTTTATTTGATCAAAAATCTCCAGATCATGCTCTGGGGACCATCCTGGGACTGCCATGCTACAACGGAGTGGCATGAAAAAAACTGTTCGTGATTGCTTTTTCTTTGGCTCCACAGTTTTCAATTGAACCCCTAACAACACGACTTGAACAGGCAATCCTGACAGGCACTCTGGTAAGGAGCGGCAGGGTTGGGGGTCTCCATCATGCCTAAGAAAACATCACCTGCCTGCCGTTTTAAACTTTTTTAAACCTTCCTGAGAGACTTAATTTACTCTGTTTTGTAATGCGTCAGACAACGTCTTTAGAGCTCTTCTAGAGCATCCAACATTAGTCCCAAATTGACAAAAAAAACCTCTGCCGGATAATTTAGCTGCAAGTCCCGTCATACAGGCACCTTTCAGCCAAGGTCCTGGATGTTATCGGTACCAGCACTAATAAAGATGCAGGTGCAAAGCACCATACCTATTCCAGACAAGCCTCAACTGTACTGTAGGAAGAGGCAACCCATCTCACAGTTAACACACAACTATATTTGTCTCAAACTGTGTGCCACTATACTGATGCAGCCATCATCCAGTTCCCTCAAATTTTTTCTTTGGAGACTGACTATAAAGACAGTAACAGCTTATCCAGGACAACTGTTAAAGTTGGTTGGTTTCCTACGACAGCGCCTTAACGGCATCCCCAACTGACAGCTCTAGCCTGTGATTAAGGCAGTGCCAGCCAACCACTCTGTATATCTGGCCTTTAGACTTTGCATACACCCCGCTTTTCTCACCAGCATCACCGATGCCCCATCTGAGCAGAAGCCAAGATAGCACTTGCGTCAGAAAACTCATCACTAACCCATTGTCCATGAGACACATTGAACAACGCATCAGTGAGTGCCATCTGCAGTAGTCCTGTTCTAGCTCACTAACCTCTAAGAAAAAAGTGAGGTGGGTCTTAATTTTGATTTGATGCGCGAAATGTATGCACCTAAACAAGATTTTTTGCTTAGTGTCGTGCTCTCAGCTATCATTATGGACACTGTGGGGCCTTGTCTTCCCTGATGCTTGGTCATCAGGGCATGTTTCATATTGCAATTGAAATGAAATGAACATCTCTGTGAGGCATGGACATTAGTTTGCAAAACGCTCCCCATATTAAACAAATTCTTCTGTGTAATGGGCTATTTCTATTTGGCAATGTGATATCCGTCTTAAACCACCTTCCAGTGGGTGCACAGCTGTGTCTTGTTGTGCTTTTAGGAAGCTGGCCATCTAATGTAGTTCTTCTCTCTTTTGTTCACAGAGTGACTCGGCTAAATTTGCTGGCTTATGCGATGATACATTCTCGGCATATTTTGTTGTAACACTCTCATCGGCTTGTCTTTACATATCCCCATAAGGTTTAACTCTGGCATAATTGCCACTCTGATGGAAAAGTGTATTTGTCTGGAACCAGATCTTAGAACACCGTGTGACACTGCATCTCTCGCATATTCCACATCCCAGTGCATCTTAGACAGGAATATGAAAGAAGATTGGGTTTTGAAGTGTTAATATTGCGGCAGATTCCAACAAATTGGCAAACTGAGGGCTGATGCTGGGCTGTTTTGCTACTACCCATGCATAGTTTCAAAACATCAAAATTCACTGGACACGGCCCAGGCTTACATCTTCAATCTCTCATAATTCTTTTTGATATGACAAACAATTGCTAGGCATTAACTTACCCCCCATAAATATTCAGCACAGGGTCGGCTCTTCATGTTATAGATCAATGTCTATTTAGCATCTGAATGAACACAATCAGATTTTGTTTAATCTTTTTTTTTAACGTGGGACATTCTAAAACGCATAACGTGAAAAAGCTTAGCGTGGTTTAATGTACCTAAACAACGATCAATAATCACCAGATTTCTCTCTCAGGAGCAATATGAGAGAGAAAGAAATTTTGCTTTTCTTTTTGGTGATGTCACTGATCGGTGTTTTAGGTACATTACAACCCCGTTAAGCTTTTTCCTCACACATAGGCTCTATGAAAGCAGACATGCGTAATGTCAGCTAACATTGTAACAACGTAGAAGTTGTAAGACGCTCAGCTGTTTCAGTCACTGCGAGATGACCTTCTGACCAATTTTTTTGTAATGCTAGATAACCTATATATAATCACCATTTAGCATTAATGTATTTGAGGGTTAATTTTGAATTAGTCAGATGTTAGATAATTATATACTTTTTAAATATTTTATTTTTAAATATCAAATTGGTGTAAAAAAAAAAATCTGAACATTTTAGTAACTAAGCAGAAATTGTATTAGGTTAGTAACAACAATTTATATTGTGTTACATGGTACCATTTCTGATAAGCTACTTTTTCTATTGCTTGACACAAATTTTATGATTTCAATTCAGTTCAGTGCTTGTGATTTGATTCAATATTGACTCATTTGGATAAGTATTAGGTAGGCTACCAGGATAAGGCATTCATTTTTCTCAAGACAAAAAAAAAAAAAAACTCACCTAATCAGCCCAGACATATAATGCGTTTTTTTATTTTATTATAACAACAACTGTATTTAACATTGTTCATTGGCTAGAGATCACTTCACATTTACAAGCGCCAAAACGGTATTTATTGCTTGAATTTCGAAATAAAATTGACAGAATCTGAGAGATGAGATTATTTTTTTATAACATAAGTATCCTGCTCTGTCTTGTCTGTCGGTCTCCGTGTGCTCTTTGCTTTGCGATTTTACTGTGCGTGAGAAAAATTATGTGTGGCGTCACGTGAGAGCGTGAATGCGTGAGAGTTGGCAGCTATGGCCTTAGCAGACAAAAGAAAAAACTAAACAGGCGAGGCCGAGGCTACATTAGTCACATAGAAATGAAGTTGTAGGTTGTGTTTGAATAATTACGTATCTTATTTATCCTGAGGTGGTAATAAACCAAATACTCACGTATGCGCTATAAAGAATTAGACAGCACAATGAGCCCATCGGGCGGTTGAATTTAAAAGACTGATTTTGCTAGCCGTTCGCGGGTTTCCACGGTAACGTCAATGGTGGGAAAACGGAATACTCACGTATGCGCTATAAACTTTAGGGGTTTATCAGTGTTTGCTTTAGTTGGGCACTTGACCCTTTTGCAGCAATTGCAGGTGTTTTCAGAACACATTTCTTTGATAAAGCTGCTCAACATGTCTGTTTTAATAGCAAATAAACGACTGCATTAAAGTTGTGAAGAGAAATAACTTAATGGTGTTGTTGAATTTGATATGCTGAATGTTGAAGTTTGGTAGTGTATAAATAGTGTCATTAATAATTTTTTGTTTAAAACATGTTTTGTGTTATTAATACACTCACAGACATCAATATTTGACATATGAAACACAAAATGGTGACATGCTTCATGCCAGCATACAAAACAATGCAATATTGCTGCTATATATATATATATATATATATATATATATATATAATGCAATATTATATATATATATATATATAGAATAATATATATATATATATTTGTCACCATTGTTGAGGTTTGTATGATGAGTGCTGATGTCTAAGTGTGATGTGTTATAGTTTTGGACAATCTTACATAAAGCACTGAAGTGTTGCAAACACTTTTTTTTTTTTTTTTTTTTTTTTTATTGGTTAATAAAGACTTTTTTTTTTTTTTACACATTTGAGTTAATTACTTCTTTCTCATATAATATTAAGGCAGATGTTCAATCTACTTTAATGCAGTCATTTGTCGGTTATCAAAGCAGACATTTTGATCTGCTTTATTATTGCAGAAAGGTTTTCTGAAAACACCTGCAATTGCTACAAAAGAAGCAACTCAAAAAAAAGTCCAGGGGCAAAAGTCCATGATCTGACAAAGTCGGATCTCCATGATGGTGACCTCAAACAAAACATTTTCAATAAGACATCAACATCTAAACCTCTGTTAATTCTCAATAAGAACTTCTGTAGATGTCTGACAGAAAAAAAAAAAGTAAATCTAGTATCACTTAATCACTTTTTTACATTTTTTTAATCAGATCTTGAGAGATTTAATGTCTTTTATCTTCAGTTCATCTAAGGCTGTGGCTGAAGAAAGTTGTAGTTTGTGTTCTTATTACTCTTTCTTTCAGTGCTTGTGTTCACAGCAGGTGTTTGAATGATTTGAAAGTGAGATTGTTTCAGGAACATCATACTAACCTTTAAATAACATTCTACTAACATTAAGGAAACTGGACATTTTTATGTTCTTGGAATGTTACAAATCAATGTTCCTAGAATGTTGAATTTTAAATCAAAATTAAGTTGAAAGAATGTTTGAGGAACATCATACCTTTTTAAAAACATTCCTCTAACATCAAGAAAACTGGACATTTTTTATGTTCCCAGAACAAACACTGTATATTCAGAGAACATTCTTGTAAGAAAATTATGTTAGCTGGGAATGACAGACAAACCATTTTCTATGTTTTCACCATTTTATATGTTGTTGAGATCTCTTCTAAAGCTTTAAAAGAGACAAATGTGACACCACCAAAGTCTTTAGCTAAGGAGAAATATCTGAGCACAGTGTGTAATGCTGTTGAGATCTTGTTTGAAACTTTTGATCATGACAATGTGGGAGATCCAGAGTTTTTAGCTAAGAAGAACAATCTGAGCACAGAGTGTGATCTTGTCTGAAACATTGGAGGAGACAAATATGAGACCAGCAGAGTATTTAGCAAAGGAGGAAAATCTGAGCACAGAGTGCGATGTTGTTTAGATCTCTTCTAAAGATTTTATAAGAGACAAATGTGAGATCACCAGAGTCTTTAGACTAGGAGTAATATCTGAGCACAGTGAGTGATCTTGCTGAGATCTCTTTTAAAGCTTTAAAGGAGACCATTGTGAGAGTGAGTTTTTGTCTCAAGAGACAAGTTTAAGAAGCAGGAGACTCAAGCAAAAATCTCCATTTGATCTTAAAGTAACCACATTTCTTGTCTAGTAGAAATATTTGAGACGTTAAAGAGATCTCACTTTTGATTTTTCTTTGCTGTGGGTTTTTCCTTTCATCAAAACTCAATGTTACTCTAGTCTTCAGTGCTGCTTCATATTATTTTCTAAGCATTTTTCAGGATTCTTGGATAAATAGAAAGTTCAAAAGAACTGCATTCATTTGAAATAAAAAAAAAATCATTTGAAACATTATAAATGATGTATTGTCACTTTTGATTCATTTAATGCAAGTAATAATTTATATAATTTAAGAAAATATCTTACTCCAAACTTTTGAATGGTTAACTATCAAGGTTTTCACAAAAATTGGGCAGCACAACTGTTTTCAAAATTGATAATAATCAGTAATGTTTCTTGAGCAGTAAATCATCATATTAGAATGATTTCTGAAGATCATGTGACACTGAAGACTGGAGTAATGATGCTGAAAATTCAGCTTTGACCACAGCAATCAATTACATTTTACAACATGTTTACATAGAAAACAGTTATTGGGTTACACTTTATTTTGATAGTCCACTTTAGACATTCTACAAATAAATGCTGCCTTGGTGAGCAGAAGAGAAAACAAAAAAAATTGATTATTCCAAAATTTTGACCTGTAGTGTATATTTCCATGTGAATATTAAACCTCAGTAGAGGGAGTTAATACAGTATTCTTTATTTTTATTCATTTTTTTCTGAATGGACAGTGTGAAAGTTCTCAGCAGGGAGGCATCACTGATCACAGACAGTCAGCAGAAGCTGATCTTCACTCATCTCATTTACTCTTACCTGTCCAGGACAGATACAGCAGGTACTCTGACATTAACTCATGGATGTATTGGAAGCAGTTTTGGGGGACTGCATGTCATGGGTGACAAATGTTCAATTTGTGATGCAGGTTGCTTTTCAAATATCACCAAAAACAATGAATGGCTGCAGAGGAATTTTGGGATCTTCTCTAAATATGCATCTCTCAGTCAACTGCAAATGCTCAACAGCCATTTCACTAAGGTGAGTTGAGTTTAGAAAATAGTGATCAAACTACTGTTGCCATACACATGAGCTTCATAAAATGACTCGTACTTTGCAGTTAAACTCAATAGGATACTGAGTCCATCTCAAGTGGCAGAGTTCACTGTGACTTCTGAGCAGCACTGAACAGCATGAAGATCTGATCAACGTCATTTTTTGACCGTCTAGAGGATGGTGATGCTTTCCAGAATACTGATGAGTTTTTCTGGACCCTAATTCAATCTAAGGTAAAAATCATCACAATAAAGGCCTTAAAATATAATGCTATTTCCTTAGCAGCAATTATTTTAAATAAAGTGTCCGAGTAAGTTATACTTGAAGACAGCCTTTACAACAAATGAAAAAATATTTTTTTCTAGAGTTTATCATTTTAGTAATAGTACAATTATACGACTGTGATGTATGTTCATACAGAATACATGACATAAATTCAACACTACACAATACAACATAACACAATCCAAATATAAATAATGAAGGTTAAAGGCATATTATTGAGCAAAGTGATCTAAACACTTGAGCAGACTTGAGCAGTCAACACACATTCTGCCATTCCTGAAGAATCAGCAGATCCTCTTGAACTGTAGACACAAGTGAGGCATGCCTGGCATTTCCAAGGAGTTTGCTGCTTCTTTTGCCAACCACAGAAGAAAAAAACTGCCCCACCATCAGTGATGGAGCATATTTTACAATGTGCATGTAGAAAATCAGTGCAGTACAGATGAGCAACTTGCTATGATGTTAGTACAGTGCTCCCAGAGAAAACTCATGTGAAAGTTAGAGACTAGCTGGACTCATTTGTGGTGCAGGTCTCTGGTCACTGTAAAACAATTAATAAATAAATAAATAAACTGACCATGCTGATATCAGGAGCAAATATGGTATTACATTAGCAATCACTAATACTTAATAACTAATAATAGTAATGATTTCAGGCTTAAAAATTAATAATTAGTTTTTGGTCACATATCACTTAAGGTGTGTGTGAGAGTGTCAGATGATTTCTTTAAACCTCATAAGGTAAACCTTATTCTGGATTCAACAAATAAATGATTAGATAAGTGATTATTTATTAACTGACATCAGCTATACAAAATCTGATGTAAACTGTGAAATCATATACAGTGGAGATGCACTGATTGACTGGTCAGGGACCGGAAACAGCTGATTATTCCAACCGGTGACCAGTCAGTCAGTCTGCCGATTCCAAAAAAAGAAAAAAAAAGAAAAGTGCAACAGCACACACAAAGTAACTCACAGAAAGTTATAGAAGCATGTTGCTGTATTAAATAATAATAATAACACTAATAATATATACAGTAGGTAGACATCCAAAATGGGTAATACCGCCGCCGCAGGGCCGCGGCGTTAACTGCAAATCAGTCGCGTGTTAAAATCATTCGCGAAACTACCGCCAGGTGGTGCAAAGGGACAGATTGTGAACTGATTGTAATTGTAAAATGAAAGGAAGACGTTAAACAACAATAACATTATAATATACATTATAACATCCTTAAAAGCCATTAAAAAAATATAGGATAGTCTTAGGCTACAGTTCTCATCAAAAATTTAAGAAAGGCCTTTACACAAAGGCTCTTTATGCATGCTATTGTTTTTAAACATCATATTATAATATATATACGGATTTAAATTTTTTCATTTCGGTTCAGTTCTTGGTTAAAATAATAATAATAATCTTCAGGTTCCATTTGCAGAGCGAAATGAGAACGGTCCAGCATTTACAATAATTCTTATTAACTCTTTTTATAATTCTTGATTTTTCAAACTGCTAACACGTTGCATTTTTGAATTCTGCCTTTACTGTGTGACCAATAATTGTGAATTGTGACTTTGATCGCGCTGGTGCCTCACGCGCACATATTCATTGGAAACAGCAGTCGTTCACCGAGCCATGCGGCGCGAGCAGCGGGCCACTTTGGTAATTTTGCTAATTATGATTTTTTTTTCCCGTAGATACTGAAACACGTGTGAAATCCAAAGCCTATTTTACCTAATAAATAAGAGTTTAGCTTCAAATGGGCAACATGTTTGGATTTGTCCCGATTGAGAGAGATAAGCCCAACCTTACATTATGTATCGGTTTAAATTATTTTAATTATTATTTTTATTGTTGTTTATAAGCCTATATTATTATATAGCCTGCTGCAATTATATTTATCCATTAGAATTATATATTTGTAATTCTTGTTCTGTTCTGATAATTTTTTTTTTTTACATTTAAAGGATTTGTTGTAAAGTGAAGGGAACTAAAAATGTCCTGTTGGTACATTAGCCTATAGCATTATTAGGCCTGCCGTTATTATTTCTGAATGTAATAAAATGCAACTCTCACAAATGAAATTTTTTTTGTAGCTTGTTTTCGTGTATGTTTTTATCTAGCTTTATTTTTTTCATTGCATCTAAAAATGACTTTGTGCATCACATTCACTTCGTGAACAAAACAAATATAACTTCAGATCCGCCTCTCGCGTTGCTCAGCTGTGGACGATTTCAAAATGTTTGATATAAAGGTTGCTGTCACATTTTATACAGGAATTGTTCATTAAAAAAAATAAATAAATAAATAAATAAATAAATTATATTGTTAGTTTTATGCTAACATGCAATCAAGTCTTCGGATACTATGACAAGATACAAGTTCATTTAGGCTATTTTAACATGCACTGTGACAGGTTTTTACCGTTTCAACTTATAAACTCCTTGAGATTTTAAAGTCAGTTTAATAGTATTGAAATTCAAGTCAAGTATATTTGTATACTCAAGAAATTCAAGTATACAATCTAGTATAAAAAAGGTTTTAATTGCTTAAATTATTTCTATGAATTAATAAGTTAGCATGACTTTTTCATCATTGCTTAAATTATTTCTATGAATTAATAAGTTAGCATGACTTTCCCACTTTTTCTTTTTTAAATCTATGAATCGCTCGCATATCTCCTACAACCTACAAATAAGGGCTAATAGAGGTTCTTTCTTTAATTATTTATTTATAATGTTTATTCCTGAAGAAATAAGTATTTATTCTTTAATAAAATAAGGGACAGATCCAAATATTTGTAATGTACAAAAATATAGGCCTATATCTGCCTGCAGTTAAAAAGTTATATTTGTTTTGATTCATCCATTTATGTAGGCTACAATTAGCCTATTCTAAAAATAAAAATAAAAATAAATAATATCATAAAAAATGCCATCGGTCTGAATAAATTTTACCATTGTAGAATTGGGGTAGTAATTTAGGAGGTGAAAATACAGTGAAATTACAAATGGCATGGGATTTTAAAGCATGACAACTGAAGGTCTATGAACGTTTCTATGATGCATTTTTTTAAACAATGGCACTTAAAGTTTTCATCTGAAATATTACTATTTCAACCATATAGCCTGTGAATAAATAAATAAATGCATACTTTTCAGTGAAAGAACACTGAGAGTGTAGTTGCGTCTGGTGTTTTGGATTTGTACTTTAATATAATGAGCTCCAAGTTTAAGAATAGCCTACACTAGGTATTTTTTTTTTTTTTTTTTTTTTTTTTCTCTCTATTTAACAGCATTAACTTACAATGAAATACGTCTTCCTTCAGGCGGACTGAATGTTTTCCTGTCTTGCTAAATGTTGGGTCAGTTTGCGCGAGTCCCGTGCGCTGTGAAGCGGGAGCAGCTGACGGAGGATTCCGCTTGGTCTTAAAGCCTTCCGCAAACGCCTACGTTAACAAATAACAATGATTTTGGCAAAAATAATAAAAAATTCTCAATTGATAATTTGTTATTATTTTGGTCTAGTGAAAATAATAATATGGGCTGCGGGAAAATAATGAATAAAAAAGAGTAAGGCTGCTGTGAGTGCAGGCATGTTTTCAACCCAGTAACATGACAAACACAGCGTTCCTCACAGCCAAAAAACAGACCGAGTTCAGCTCAGCTGGAGGGGGCTGGGGTTATTTCTGGTATAGCTTGTGGGGGTCGAGATAAAGGTGTGAATCTCTTGGTCTCTTTCATATGGACAGTCTTATGAGGGTTTCAAACTTGCAGAACAGGTTTTAGGACAACTTTAAAAAAAGGTTTGATCCACTTCAAATGTTGACTATATAGCGCAATAAAGTTTATTAGTTATTATAACTTAATTTCAGAGGAAGTTGCCTTAACGTAAAAAACAAAAACAAAAAACAAAAAAAAAACTGTTGCATTAGGGCTGGGCGATAGGCCTATGGCCTAAAAAAAATCCCAGATTTTTTCACAAAAAAATCCAATTTACAATTTAAATCGATTTTTTTTGCCTCCCTACTTAAAATCAATATTCAAATGACAAAGAAATTGTTCAAAACAAGTGTTAATATAACAATATATTATTTTTTAATACTAGCCCATCATGCATCTAACCTCAAAACAAGTGTTTATGTGATGTTATGATTAAAACTGGCAACTCCGCAGTGAGTCAGTGTCATGGACGGAGGACAGACCAAGTGTAGGCCTAAATAAATTTTCTAGTCTATATTTTCATCTCGTTATGCCGCTGGTTTAGGTTATGTATTTATTTTTATTTCTTATATCAATTATTTGTAAATATAGCAGACACTGTCTAACCGTGTCTACACTGGACGGCCTTGTTCATATAGGCTAGGGCGAAACATCTCTCTCTCTCGGCAGTACAGTAGGCCTATGTGAGCGGAGTGGAGCGGCAACAATTTCCCTCCGCGCTCCGAGCACTTAATAATCACTAAGCTCCGCGGTTCATTGATACCAGAAACACTGCTCCGCCTTCACTCCGTGGCTAAAGTTGAAATGTTATGTTCATAATAGCTTATAAAAATAAAATAAAAATAAATAAATAAATGAATTAAATTACAGGAGAGTTTCAAAGGGGATTAGGCTATTGTGTGCAAACTTTTTTGTCCTACCAAACGCCAAACTAATAAAATTGTCAGCATTAAAAGGTATAATTGCTGCTTCTTTCTGCTGCGCAAATTTTGTTTGTAATGAAAATAACAGTTTACATTTTTTTCAGTTATTTTATCTACAGATCGATGCATTTATTACAGATTTCTGCTCATTCAAAATCAGATACAGATGAAGTAGCCTACTGTAAGATTACATTTGTTTGAATGCATTATTGCGACAGCGATTACGTGTGAATGTGCTGTATCTTTTTAAATCATGCTTTAACCCGAAAATAATCAGTAAAAGGAAGACAAACTCCTTGAGAACTAGCCTGTAACATCCCGCTCGACTATTGCCGTCATTATAATCTTCTGATCGGAGAGATGTGTATCAAGATATAGCTAAATATGTTTATCATGTGAATTCTTGCTAAATATGCAGTTATAGAAGGGTCTGTTGGCATGAATTGTATTCGTGATGGAGCGGTGCTGGAGCGAGTGAAAACCACGACGCTCCTTCGTTTTAAAAAATCCGCTCCTCTTCAGTCAGAATCACTCCGCTATTCCGCTCATACTCTGCTTGGCAGCAGCGTGTCTCAAACGCGCGGGGGAGGCTTGAGCCCAATCATTCTCAAAACATAAAATATTTATTTTATTTTGTGTTTCATAGGAAAAATTAGTGTTAAAGGAGCCATGTGTAATGTCTGGCAAAAAAATCAAGTCATACTCCACATTCCATACCAGATGGGGGCAGTATGCCTCAATAAAGTGAATTGGTCTACTCTAGAGTAACAAACGAGAAACGGCATAGTCTCTATGCTCCGCCCCTACCTTCACAACAACAATGGAGCCATAGCCGAAGCCTAAGAGGACGTTTTGTTTCCAGAGGAACGTTGGGTGATGTCAAGTGATTTTGAAACATGACATCTTCAAGCTACTCCACTTCACCTTTACCAGTGAATATGTTCATATTCGTTTTGTTCATATTACATTTTGAGTTGTATATACACATTATTTGAATTAAATTAATTTGACAGACAGCATTCTGTCAACATCATTGGTCAACATCAGACAGCTGATGTTGACCAAGCTAGCGCCAACCAACGTAACCAGAGCTGCCAACTCTCAAGCATTCACCGTGAGACACCACGCAATTGACTCTTTTCACACGCTTTCAAAAACTTGACCGCTCTGAATATAGTGAGTGAGTGAGTGCGCGCGCGGCCGGGGCGCTCTCTCTCTCTCTCTCTCTCTCTCTCTCTCTCTCTCTCTCTCTCTCTCTCGGGTTCATTATCATCGAAGACATTTCAAGCTTCTTAGAGACGGGCTTTGGTAGATAACAGGTGAAACCGGAATCGGATCTGTGGGTAAGTTATAGCTAGCTAATTATCAAACGCAGCTACGGTTAGCCATCGCTAACATTAGCGCGTTTGTGGAACAGCCTTCGATACATTTCTATGTTATAACTTCCCGAAAAAAATACGCAAAACATATAAAACAAACTTCTAGCGAAATACTAACAGCATCTTACTTACCAATCCAAAAGAAATGTTGGAAGTTCGGAGTCGAACCTCATTTCTTTCAAGTCCATCAGTTGTCTCCAGTGATGGAAAGCAGTGCCGATGTTTACTCTGGTTCGGCTCCTTTTCTTATCGGATTTGATTTGTGATTCCGAGCGCGGTTGTTTCCCTGTAGCGGGTGGTGGTGGTAGGTGTCTCTTGCCATCCTTCCGCTCTCTTCCCTGAACTGTTACTGAAATGAAGTAGTGGGCTGTAACTTCCACACGATTAACATCAGGTTCCAGTACACCCACAAGCCGTGCGAGTTATTCGTGTATTGCAGGTTGGCTGGTGGTTATGTTGCCCGCATACCGCCTCCCATGGCCGAAACTGGTATTACGACACCTGTCGGGCCGTGGCTAGTAATGCTAATGCTAATTAAGGTTGATATCTCTGCAGCCCCTATAACTGACATTTTTTTTAATGACATCATCGCCCTTATTCCTTCTCATTCTTTTGATGCGTGTAGGTCATCATTTTTTGGATATTTTTACCTCAATTTTTACACATGGCACCTTTAAGGCATCTCTATTTTAGAGAATTTTGTGAGGGGAGTTTTTGTGAAAGCTTTTATAATTTTTTTTAAAATTTTTAAGAGATGTGTATAGGGTGTTTAATAGGTCTGCTTCCCACGTAAGATTTTTCTATAGTCGTTTTCATTTGTCATTATTCAACTAATCGCAAGTTTATATTAAATTTACAACTATAATCCAGCCTTAATATATTCCACGCTCAAGAATATGCATTAAGTTTGTCACAAAGCATAGGCAGAAGTAGCCTAATAATTATGAAAAAGGAGACATTTTAATTATTTATTAATAAACAAATGTTTTCTTGTCGGCTGCAAGATGAAATTCACAGTGCTGACTCTCTCCACATGGACACGCCTTTAAAGAGAAATACAACCTTCACAAATTACATAATGCTTTTGTTTTGAATTGATTCGTTTAGAAGACATTTTAAGCTTTCTGTAGATATATTTCTCATGTATGTGAGACACCCAGATTTTCAGTTATTTCATTATTTGGAAAAAAAATCCCGTGATCGAGAGGGCCGCCTCCCTGTCATGCATGCGCATTAATAATTTTTGCACAAACACTTGAATATGAATAATAATTCACATTTTGCATATGCATTACAAAGTAAATAACTTTTTACATGTAATTATCCAAAATAAAACCAAACAAGATTTGTAATGAAGATAAAATATGTAGACAAATAAGAATAACTGCTGCACGTGCACTCAGCATCATGCAGAGCAAATCTTACACTGATATTTTTTACGGAATATTATACATTTTATATTATGCATTTAAATGCGGCTGCCATTTATTTATTTTATTTTATTTATTTATTTTTACTTTACCTTACTTAAATTATATGAAAGCAAGCAAAGAAGACTCCATTTAAAAATCACTGAAGTTGTCAATTAATGAAGCTCTTTTTTTTTGTTTTTACATCGTGTGCAGTTTTTTTATATTTGTTGAGGTTGTATTTTTTTGTTAATTGTTTAGGTTTTATTTGTTTTTTTTTTATAGTTCAGGTTTAATTTATTCGTTTCTTGTTTTAATTAGGCCTAAATAATGGGAGCGAAATTATACAGTGCCTTACATTTTACTAAAATAAAGAAAATAATTTATAAAACACGCAAGCCTAGCTCACAATAGGCTACCACTTTTAATGCTCCGATGCAAAGTAAACCACATTTTCTTTTTAATAATATAACACATAATTCATATTATATAAATAATACTGCACACTATTTAAATGTGTCTAATCTAAGTTATGGTGTAGAGAAAATATAAGCACAGGCTCATAGGCTTGACATTTATCCTGCTTGAATTCGTTCTAAGAAATGCACATATCTTCATAAGGACTAAACTTTCATCTGTGAATATTAAAATATTTTTTTTCTTTCATTTTCACCGACTGCAGTCAAATATAACACTTCGGTGAGGCAAAGCTGACGTCTATTTGCGAAAATATGCTTTGATGTGCTTGTTCGAAAACTTGTGATTAAAGCGCCACTCAGCGATCAAAAGCTGCAAATGCACTTTGCAGACGCCGCGGCGGCGGTACGAGCGGCGGTAGAAACGACGTTTTGGATGTCCACCTACTGTATATTGCACTTTGTTATCATTTATCATTTAGGTAAGCAACATTACATGACCAAGATGTTTTCCCTGAATATCAACACAATTACAAAGCAACACTAATTTTACACAATAGTAGTTCAATAAAAAAGAAGTTAAAATTAAGTGGCTTACATTTTAGACACAATATTGACTGTTTTTGCTCAGTTTTCACTGATGAAAATAGTTTACAAATATAGCTGCAAGTAGCAATTACGGGGCCAAACACTCCAGAGGCAAAATGAGGAACTACAGTAGGTTGACAACCAAAATGGGTATTACCGCCACCACAGGGCCGCGGCGTTAATTGCTAGTCAGTCGCGTGTTAAAATCATTCGCGAAACTACCGCCAGGTGGCGCAAAGGGATGGATTGTTATTAAACAGTCATTATATATATATATATTATATATATATATATATATATATATATATATATATATATATATATATATATATACGGATTGAAAGCTAAATGTTTTTATTTTTCGGTTTCATTCTTGGTTAAAAAAATAAATAAATAATACTCTTCAGGTTCCATTTGCAGAGCGAAATGGGAACGGTGCAGCATTTTACAAATATTTCTTATTCACTCTGTTATTTGCATTTTGGAATTATGCCTTTACTGTGTGACCAAAAATTGTGAATTGTGACTTTGATCGTGATGGTGCCTCATGCGCACATATTCATTGGAAACAGCAGTCGTTCACCGAGCCATTCGCACGAGCAGCGGTCCACTTTGGCATATTTTTGCTCATGATGATTGTTTTTTTTTTTTTTTGTTTTTTTTGCGTAGATACTGAAACACATGTGAAATCCAAAGCCTATTTTAGCTCATGAATAAGAGTTTATTTTCAAATGGGCAACATGTTTGGATTTGTCCCAAATGAGAGAGATAAGCCGAACCTTACACAGCAAAAAATCCAGAGTGAAATTAACTCTGCTGGAGGTACATGTGAGACCACACTCAAGAGTGTGAAAGTGTTAAAATATGAGTGTTAAATTAACACTGAATCAGAGTTAAAGTTAATGAGATAATTAAGTGATTAATTGAGTGATGATTGACCATTATTGACGAGGCCTGATGTTAACGAGCAGAATCAACAAAGACGAAAATCACTATTTTAATGTCACCATTATAGTGGCCAATGTTTGCTTTAGTTGGGCTCTTGACCCTTAATATTTTAAAGTCAGATTTTGCTTGGCTGTTGTAATGGAATTATAAAACAGACGGGCAAAAAAAAAATATTGGTTTTCCTGAATCACTGAGTTAAACTTTCATTGTTGATTATTGCGGCCGAATGATTCTTCAGCTTAGGATTACCAGCGTTCTAAATACAACCTGTGAAATTTCTTGAAAGTTGTTTGTTCAAAAATCTTTCAAAAGAGTCTTTCATTTAGACATGCAAACATCAAGAATCAACCTGTGAACCTCAACGACGGTGACAATCAAATCAAAAGCATGTTGCAGGAGACTTGTGTTGCAGTGCATTCTGGGTGCCACCTATCAAAATTCGTCCATGGCTCCCATGATGCACTGTGGCATGAATAAATTATTACCTGAATTGTCTTAGTAATGTCCTTTATGTTTTAGGCTTTAAATAAGTTTGGTGATTCAGGTCAAATAATTATTATGTAAACACATAACTAATATCACATAATTATGTTTTTATTTTTGCTTGTCTCTCTATTACAACTGAGTTATAACAGCCAAACCAAATCTAACTTTAAAAATGTTAAGGGTCAAGAGCCCAACTAAAGCAAACACTGACCACTATAATGGTGACATAAAATTTTTTGATTTTCGTCTTTGTTGATTCTGCTTGTTAACATCAGGTTTCGTCAATAATGGTCAATCATCACTCAGTTAATCACTTAATTATCTCATTAACTTTAACTCTGCTTCAGTGTTAATTTAACACTCCTATTTTAACACTTTCACACTCTTGAGTGTGGTCTCACATGTACTCCCAGCAGAGTTGATTTCACTCTGGATTTTTTGCTGTGTATATATCGCTTTAAATTATTTTTCATTATTATTTTTGTTTCGTTTATAAGCCTATATTATTATATACTGCAATTATATTTATCCATTAGAATTATATATTTGTAATTCTTGTTCTTTTCTGATAAATTTGTTGAATTTAAAGGATTTGTTGTAAAGTGAAGGGAACTAAAAATATCCTGTTGGTACATTAGCCTATAGCATTATTAGGCCTGCCGTTATTATTTCTGAATGTAATAAAATGCAACTCTCACAAATTAAATTTATTTTTTAGCGTGTTTATAAAAAAAAAATGCAGCAAACGAAAATAGGCGATTAATCGGTTAAAATGTGTTATTGTGTGTTAACAAATTTACATTATATACTTAGGAACAGAGTATGGGCCTAATCTAGGCTATGTTGTTAACTATTTACAAGTTTCGTGTAGCTATAATTTTATCCAGCTTTACTTTTCCATTGCATCTGAAAATGACTTTGTCAAGTCAAGTCACCTTTATTTATATAGCGCTTTAAACAACAAAGATTGCGTCAAAGCAACTGAACAACATTAATTAGGAAAACAGTGTGTCAATAATACAAAATGACAGTTAAAGGCAGTTCATCATTGAATTCAGTGATGTCATCATGCAGCTCAGTTCAGTTTAAATAGTAATCTGTGCAATAATTTGCAATCAAGTCAACGATATCACTGTAAATGAAGTGTCCCCAACTAAGCAAGCCAGAGGTGACAGCGGCAAGGAACCAAAACTCCATCATTGACAAAATGGAGAAAAAAAGAAACCAGGCTCAGTTGGGGGGCCAGTTCTCCTCTGGGCAGACGAAACCAGCAGTTCAATTCCAGGCTGCAGCAAAGTCAGATTGAGCAGAAGAATCATCTGTTTCCTGTGGTCTTGTCCCGGTGGTCATCTGAGACAAGGTCTTTACAGGGGATCTGTATCTGGGGCTCTAGTCCTGGTCTCCGCTGTCTTTCAGGGCTGTAGAGGTCCTTTCTAGGTGCTGATCCACCATCTGGGCTGGATACATACTGGATCCGGGTGACTGCAGTGACCCTCTGACTTGGATACAGACTGGATCTGGTGGCTACGGTGACCTCGGAATAAGAAACGAAACAGACTAATATGAGCGTAGATGCCATTCTTCTAACGATGTAGCAAGTACATCGGGTGAAATGGGAAGTGTTCCCGGTTCCGGTTTACCTAATTAATGCAGCCTAAAAATCCTTTAACGGATTTGGATATTAGAAGTGTATTAGTATTTTATGTGTAAGCCAGGTTAAAGAGATGGGTCTTTAATCTAGATTTAAACTGCAAGAGTGTGTCTGCCTCCCGAACAATGTTAGGTAGGTTATTCCAGAGTTTGGGCGCTAAATAGGAGAAGGATCTGCCGCCCGCAGTTGACTTTGATATTCTAGGTATTATCAAATTGCCAGAGTTTTGAGAACGGAGCGGATAATGTAACAAGAGCTCGTTCAGAGCTAAACCATTCAGTGCTTTATAAGTAATAAGCAAGATTTTAAAATCTATACGATGCTTGATAGGGAGCCAGTGCAGTGTTGACAGGACCGGGCTAATATGATCATACTTCCTGGTTCTAGTAAGAACTCTACCTGCTGCATTTTGGACTATTACTGGAGTTTGTTTTACTAAGCGTGCAGAACAACCACCCAATAGAGCATTACAATAGTCTAACCTTGAGGTCATAAACGCATGGATTAACATTTCTGCATTTGACATTGATAGCATAGGCCGTAATTTAGATATATTTTTTGAGATGGAAAAATGCAGTTTTTACAAATTCTAGAAATGTGGCTTTCTAAGGAAAGGTTGCTATCAAATAGCACACCTAGGTTCCTAACTGATGACGAAGAATTGACAGAGCAGCCATCAAGTCTTAGACAGCGTTCTAGGTTATTACATGCAGAGCTTTAATTAACACCTCTGTTTTTTTACAATTTAGCAGTAAGAAATTACTCATCATCCAGTTTTTTATATCGACTATGAATTCCGTTAATTTTTCAAATTGGTATGTTTCGCCGGGCCGCGAAGAAATATAGAGCTGAGTATCATCAGCATAACAGTGAAAGCTAACACTGTGTTTCCTGATAATATCTCCCAAGGGTAACATGTAAAGCGTGAAGAGTAACAGCCCTAGTACTGAGCCTTGCGGTACTCCATACTGCACTTGTGAACGATATGATAACTCTTCATTCACTGCTACGAATTGATGGCGGTCATATAAGTACGATTTAAACCATGCTAATGCACTTCCATTAATGGCAACAAAGTAGTCTATGCAAAAGAATGTTGTGGTAAATAGTGTTGAACGCAGTGCTAAGAACCAACTAAAAGAGAAATACAACCACGATCAGATCATAAGAGCAGGTCATTTGTAACTCTAATTAGAGCAGTCTCAGTACTATGATACGGTCTAAATCCTGACTGGAAATCCTCACAGATACCATTTTTCTCTAAGAAGAAATATAATTGTGAGGATACTACCTTTTCTAGTATCTTGGACAGAAAAGGGAGATTTGAGATCGGTCTATAATTAACTAGTTCTTTGGGGTCAAGTTGTGGTTTTTTGATGAGAGGCTTAATAACATCCAGTTTGAAGGTTTTGGGGACATACCCTAATAACAATGAGGAATTAATAATAGTCAGAAGAGGATCTATGACTTCTGGAAGCACCTCTTTTAGGAGCTTAGATGGAATAGGGTCTAACATACATGTTGTTGGTTTAGATGATTTAACAAGTTTATACAATTCTTCCTCTCCTATAGTAGAGAATGAGTGGAACTGGACACTCAGGGGATCTAAAGTGCACTGTCTGATGTGATACTGTAGCTGATGGCTGCATGGTTTACAATTTTATCTCTAATAGTATCGGCTTTAGAAGTAAAGTAGTTCATAAAGTCATTACTGCTGTGATGTTGAGAAATGTCAACACTTGTTGATGCTTCACGTTTTTTACGTTAATTTTAGCCACTGTATTGAATAAATACCTGGGGTTATGTTTGTTTTCTTCTAAAAGAGACGAAAAGTAATAAGATTTAGCAGTTTTTAATGCTTTTCTGTAAGATATGTTACTTTCCCTCCAAGCAATACGAAATACCTCTAGTTTTGTTTTTCTCCAGAAAACTGCGAAGAAGATTGCAGTTTCACATTTTGCATATGCATAACAAAGTGAATATTTATTTACATGCAATGATACAAAATAAACAAGATTTGTAATGAAGAAAAACATAAACAAATAAGACTAAATGATCTAACCCCTCAGCAACATGCTTGCCGAACAGCCAAATCTTGCACTCTCAGAGCAGATTGTGACACATGTTATGTGAATCACATGAAATTATAAAATAAGATGAAAGTTAAATGAACATTATATGACATTTAAATTAGTTTTGACGATTTGTCCTTCAGTATGCCTGTGCATTTCTGATCCGCACTGGGCTGAATCTCCGCGATGTTCTCATTGAGAATGCAGTTTCTAAAATGTTATTAGAATAAATTAATTTCTAAAATGTTATGATATGGAAAGCCTGAAACAGATCACAGTAGTATATGGACCTACAGGCTATCAGTTATCAGCATGATTAAAATGAGAGAACTTGAGTTTAAACAGAGGACGTTTTATTAATCCGTCCCTTCTTTTCAGTTTCAATGATTTAGCTAAATCGTGCAAAGTTTAATTTATCCGTTTCTTGTTTTAGTTAGGCCTAAACAATGGGAGCGAAATTATACAGTGCCTCATGTTTTACTAAAATAAAGGAAAGAATGACTAAAATAGGCTACGCAACAATTTTTTTAATTAGTGAACAGATATCTTTTTCCCATGTAGTTCTTTGTCAAAATAAAGGACAGGTAACGAATATTAAAGTATGTGCATGAAAAATGTATGCTGTTTTATTAAAGGAATTTTAATATATAAATTAATAATGTATTTGTGACAAATATTAAGTAATGTAAGAAGATTGACATTTAGAATCCATGTATGTAGCCTAGCCTGCAATAGGCTACTGCTTTTAATGCTCCGATGCAAAGTAAACCAACATTTCTTTAAGGTAATATAACACATGATTTATATTAGATAAATAATGCTGCACACCTGTTAAATGTTTCAAATCTAAAATATGGTGCAATACAGGTCCTTCTCAAAAAATTAGCATATTGTGAAAAAGTTCATTATTTTCCATAATGTAATGATAAAAATTTAACTTTCATATATTTTAGATTCATTGCACACCAACTGAATTATCTCAGGTCTTTTATTGTTTTAATACTGATGATTTTGTCATACAGCTCATGAAACACCAAAATTCTTGATCTCAAAAAAAATTAGCATATTTCATCCGACCAATAAAAGAAAAGTGTTTTTAATACAAAAAAAGTCAACCTTCAAATAATTATGTTCAGTTATGCCACTCAATACTTGGTTGGGAATCCTTTTGCAGAAATGACTGCTTCAATACGGCGTGGCATGGAGGCAATCAGCCTGTGGCACTGCTGAGGTGTTATGGAGGCCCAGGATGCTTCAATAGCGGCCTTAAGCTCATCCAGAGTGGTTGGGTCTTGCGTCTCTCAACTTTCTCTTCACAATATCCCACAGATTCTCTATGGGGTTCAGGTCAGGAGAGTTGGCAGGCCAATTGAGCACAGTAATACCATGGTCAGTAACCATTTCCCAGTGGTTTTGGCAATGTGAGCAGGTGCCAGGTCGTGCTGAAAAACGAAATCTTCATCTCCATAAAGCTTTTCAGCAGATGGAAGCATGAAGTGCTCCAAAAATCTCCTGGGTGATAGCTAGCTGCATTGACCCTGCCCTTGATAAAACACAGTGGACCAACACCCAGCAGCTTGACATGGCACCCCAGACCATCCACTGACTGTGGGTACTTGACACTGGACCTTCAGGCATTTTTGGCATTTCCTTCTCCCCAGTCTTCCTCCAGACTCTGGCACCTTGATTTCCGAATGACATGCAAAAATTTGCTTTCATCCGAAAAAAAGTACTTTGGACCACTGAGCAACAGTCCAGTGCTGCTTCTCTGTAGACCAGGTCAGGCGCTTCTGCCACTGTTTCTGGTTCAAAAGCACACGCCTGTGCACGGTGGCTCTGGATGTTTCTACTCCAGACTCAGTCCACTGCTTCCGCAGGTCCCCCAAGGTCTGGAATCGGTCCTTCTCCACAATCTTCCTCAGCGGTCCGGTCACCTCTTCTTGTGTGCAGCGTTTTTTGCCACACTTTTTCCTTCCCACAGACTTCCCACTGAGGTGCCTTGATACAGCACTCTGGGAACAGCCTATTTGTTCAGACATTTCTTTCTGTGTCTTACCCTCTCGCTTGAGGGTGTCAATGATGGCCTTCTGGACAGCAGTCAGGTCGGCAGTCTTACCCATGATTGCGGTTTTGAGTAATGAACCAGGCTGGGGGTTTTTAAAAGCCTCAGGATACTTTTGCAGGTGTTTAGAGTTAATTAGTTGATTCAGATGATTAGGTTAATAGCTCGTTTTAGAGAACCTTTTCATGATATGCTAATTTTTTGAGATATGAATTTTGGGTTTTCATGAGCTGTATGCCAAAATCATCAGTATTTAAACAATAAAAGACCTGAAATATTTCAGTTGGTGTGCAATGAATCTAAATATATATGAAAGTTTAATTTTTATCATTACATTATGGAAAATAATGAACTTTTTCACAATATGCTAATTTTTTGAGAAGGACCTGTACTTTGTGAATATATGAGCACAGGCTCATAGACTTGACATTTATCCTGCTTAAAGAAATGCACATAACTTCATAAGTACTAAATTTGCATTGGTGAATATGAAATATTTTATCTAGGCCTACAGTGTTTTTCTTTCATTTTTGCCGTCTGCAGCCATCAAATGTAACATTGGTGATGCAAAGCTGACAGCTGTTTGTGAAAATGCACTTTGAAGCATTTACTTAATAAATTTTAGTTAAAGTGCCACTCAGCGGTCAAACTCTGCAAATGCATTTTGCAGACGCAGTGGCGCCGGCACTCACGGCGGTAAATAGCACATTCTGATTGGCCACCTACTGTACATACTGTTTGCATGTACTTGGTATTGTTTGGTCTCCTCAAACAGTTAATCTTGTTCCATTCTGCTAGTTGAGATGTTTTCATCGATATGTCACATAAGACAAATAAATATTGTCTTAATTTTATATATATTTTTTGTAATAAAAACAGCCTTACATCATACAAGATTTAGATTCAATGAAAGGTTGCCTATATATGTGTGTGTCTATTTAATTTTTCAATTATTACACTCAATTTCACACATTTCAGTCTTCTTATATAATTTAGGAAATAATAGGCCACATAGTAAAATGTGTACACATTTACGTAAAAAAATAACAGAAACAACAAATTAAACTAATATAAGTAAGAATATATCAATTACTCATCAGAAATAATATTGTCTGCTGGATCAAGCTTTGCATCATGTTCTACTTCTGAAGTTTAATTCTATGTATATACTTCACAGGGTGTCTTCTTCCAAAAACAGTGAAAAGCTGAGGAATCTGTTGAAGTTTTATGCGTGTTAGTGTTTATAGGTTTGCGTGGGTCACATGAGGTGGACCACATTGCAGATAATAGGCTCAGACAGGAAATACTGTACAGTACAAGGGTTGAAGGCTGGTCCACCCAATGTATTTTTGTAAAAAATAGGTTGTAAGATTCGGGTGGTTGAACATTGATCTTCCGACTGATTTCATAAAGATTGCATGAACAGAGGATTTTAGTTTTAAATTTGAATTAATTCAAAATGAGACATTTCAAGCTCTCTACTGACATATCTTTTGAGTCTTTATAGCAGGTTTACTCCAAGTTTCGGTTCATTGTAATGCATTCCAGAAAAAAAGTGACTTTTTCAGACAAAATCCTACTCTTTGATTTTTGTGTTTTCCGTACACCGCAGGAATATTCTGTAGAGTGGGATGAAAAGCGTATACAGGTGTGCTTTTTGGTTGGTCAAAAAGAATATGAGGGGCACAATTTTATTAACTTTTATATATATATATATATATGTATATATATATATATATATATATATATATATATATATATATGTTTTTGAAATAAATGCTGCTCTCTGCTTCTTTGTCATTTCCCCTAGGATTTGGACATCAATCCTGTGGTGAGGGACATCATGTTGAATCGGGTCTTCTCCATCATCAGCCCTCATTTTGAAGTCTTCGGGAGCCACGACTGGGTTTCCAGGTTTCACTGTCAAACTGATTCCACTCCTGCCCAGCCTGACTCCAGAGATGCTCCAGACAGCGACTTCGAATGCGGACTGCAGCACATACCACGTCATGTACGTAGTGCTCCCCACACGCTGCAGGGCTCTGTAAACCGAGTCTCACAGCATTGTCAGCGCAAAAAGTCAGGGCCTTTCGCACGCTGGGTCATCGAGCGGTTTGAAAATTACGTTAAAGAGGCGTGGTCCTTACCTTCCCTTTTGTTTTTTTGTTTTTTTATACTTTTCCCATGTAGCGTTGGGGCCCTGAGCAGCGTCTTTGAGCGGCTGACCTCGCTGAGACAGCAGGAGCTCACCCCAGTCTTGCTGGCCTACCTAAAGCAGAGCCAGGCATCAGGTAGGTCCAGAGGAGGCGGCAATTTGTTTGTCTCGCTCGCTGAATGACAGCGCCGCTCTGTGTCTGTGAGCGTCTGTCTCTCCGTATGAGTTTTTTCTTCACGTCCTCCTATTAAGGCTCAACATGTGGGTCCAACAGCGGCAGCCTCAGCACTTGTCTTTGGCAATGCTTTGGCAAATTCTCCATCTACGTGGATTACGAAGACCTGCGCGGGCTCATCGAGGGCTTTGGCAGCGTAAGGGGCCCCGCCAATCTGTAGAGTTGCTCCCGCGGCTGGTTTGGGCAAGCATGATTTCCTAACAAACGTGTCCTTGTTTTCTCCCCTGCAGTTTGAGGCACTGGACCTTCTGAGCGCCTCTCAAGTTGCCCAGCTGACACTAAGCTCCGGCGCGCTGAACAACGCGGATCTGATCGGCCTGGTCTTTGACCACCTGGAGGGCGGCAACGCTTTCCAGCACGTCGACGAGTTCTTGTCAGCTCTCACACGGACACCGCAGGTTCGTTCTGATCGCTGGGGTGAAAAGCACGTACAGGTGTACTTTTCTGTGGGGCAAAAGAATCCGAGGGGCGTTTGTGATGCAATTTTATTTATTGATCTATTTACATATGTATACATATATATGCCTGTGTGTCTGGCATAAATGCTGCTCTCTGCTTGCTTGTCATTTGTTCTAGGCTTTGGACATCAATCCTGTGGTGAGGGACATCATGTTGAATCGGGTCTTCTCCATCATCAGCCCTCATTTTGAAGTCTTCGGGAGCCACGACTGGGTTTCCTGGTTCACTGTCAAACTGATTCCACTCCTGCCCAGCCTGACTCCAGAGATGCTCCAGACAGCGACTTCGAATGCGGACTGCAGCACATACCACGTCATGTACGTAGTGCTCCCCACACGCTGCAGGGCTCTGTAAACCGAGTCTCACAGCATTGTCAGCGCAAAAAGCCAGGGCCTTTCGCATGCTGGGTCATCGAGCGGTTTGAAAATGACATTAAAGAGGCGTGGTCCTTACCTTCCCTTTTGTTTTTTTGTTTTTTTATCTTTCCCATGTAGCGTTGGGGCCCTGAGCAGCGTCTTTGAGCGGCTGACCTCGCTGAGACAGCAGGAGCTCACCCCAGTTTTGCTGGCCTACCTAAAGCAGAGCCAGGCATCAGGTAGGTCCAGAGGAGGCGGCAATTTGTTTGTCTCGCTCGCTGAATGACAGCGCTGCTCTGTGTCTGTGAGCATCTGTCTCTCCTAATGAGTTTTTTCTTCATGTCCTCCTATTTAGGCTCAACATGTGGGTCCAACAGCGGCAGCCTCAGCACTTGTCTTTGGCAATGCTTTGGCAAATTCTCCATCTACGTGGATTACGAAGACCTGCGCGGGCTCATCGAGGGCTTTGGCAGCGTAAGGGGCCCCGCCAATCTGTAGAGTTGCTCCCGCGGCTGGTTTGGGCAAGCATGATTTCCTAACAAACGTGTTTGTCCTTGCTTTCTCCCCTGCAGTTTGAGGCACTGGACCTTCTGAGCGCCTCTCAAGTTGCCCAGCTGACACTAAGCTCCGGCGCGCTGAACAACGCAGATCTGATCGGCCTGGTCTTTGACCGCCTGGAGGGCGGCAACGCTTTCCAGCACGTCGACGAGTTCTTGTCAGCTCTCACACGGACACCGCAGGTTCGTTCTGATCGCTGGGGTGAAAAGCACGTACAGGTGTACTTTTCTGTGGGGCAAAAGAATCCGAGGGGCGTTTGTGACGCAATTTTATTTATTGATCTATTTACATATGTATACATATATATGCCTGTGTGTCTGGCGTAAACGCTGCTCTCTGCTTGCTTGTCATTTGCTCTAGGCTTTGGACATCAATCCTGTGGTGAGGGACATCATGTTGAATCGGGTCTTCTCCATCATCAGCCCTCATTTTGAAGTCTTCGGGAGCCACGACTGGGTTTCCTGGTTCACTGTCAAACTGATTCTGCTCCTGCCCAGCCTGACTCCAGAGATGCTCCAGACAGCGACTTCGAACGTGGACTGCAGCACATACCACGTCATGTACGTAGTGCTCCCCACACGCTGCAGGGCTCTGTAAACCGAGTCTCACAGCATTGTCACCGCAGAAAGCCAGGTCCTTTCGCACGCTGGGTCATCGAGCGGTTTGAAAATTACGTTAAAGAGGCATGGTCCTTATCTTCTTTTTTGTTTTGTTTTTTTATCTTTCCCCTGTAGTGTTGGTGCCCTGAGCAGCATCTTTGAGCAGCTGACCTTGCTGAGACAGCAGGAGATCACAGCTGTTCTGGTGGGCTACTTGAAGCAACATCATGGATCGGGTGGGTCTTGTAGAAGTTAAACTCAGTTATTTAGTCATAAATCTACTGGGAATAATATTTAACTTCATGTCATTATTTTAATTCAGTCGGTTCATATTTAACCCTCTGTAGTCAACTAACGTGAATACGCGTTTTGTGGCATATTCTTCTGATAAGACCGAAAAGAACTTTCAGAACACTTTCAGTTTTGATCATACAGATAAGAGCAATACATCAATCGAATCTGTAAAGCGTCTACTTTTATTTGTATACACACATAATAACAACAAAACGGTGTGCATTTATATAAAAAAGAACACAAACAGAGTGCGCTGTCTGCTGCTTTGGTTCTGCGTGATCTTCATTTAGAAACGTGTCATTAAAATGAACTGTAACTCAGCACATACTCAACACATATACATGAAGCTTGACATGTCTACTTTTAAACCAAGTAAGTCTTATAGAAAACAAATATACTGTGATAAAGTAATCTACATGAAAACAATGCAATGTCCAGTCTTTCATGTCTCCTTTCATTATATCTAATGCAACCACGCCCATGCGTCGAGCGTGTTATTGATAATACAATCGTCTACGTGATGCGTGCGGCGGGTAAACGCCCACTTCAGAGCTAACAAAACAGTTAGACTGTACTGCACATTTTTTAAATGTTACTGTTCACGTCGCGATGAGAGGAATAAGACATAATTCAACTCAGTAAGACCGCTGAGAGGAATAAGATTTGGATTACCTCAGAAAGAAGAAGAATGAAGCGGCTTGACCCAGCAGAGATCATAAAAGTCTTTTTTATTATTAATGTACTTGTATGTTTTCATATAACTTGTACACATTTTACTAGTTAGACTTTTACCAAAATATATTCCCGACTAAATGTATAATCAAGTGAAACATTATGAAGTTTCATTTACATCATCTCAATGTTTCACGATGCCAGGATGTTTTTTTTTTTATGTTTGAATAACATAGACAGCAATAAGATATAAAAGTAATATGAGGTATGTGCCAGGTATGTGATGTTCATTTATATATTTCAACATGGCACAATACCAGTCAAAACTTTTGAACAGTAAAGAACAGAACAGTAAGTTTTTGTAAAGAATTCTCTTCTGCTGACCAAGCCTGCATTTATTTGATCCAAAATACAGAAAGTTGCATTTGCTAAAACAGTAATATTGTGAAATATTTTTACTATTTTAAATAACTTCTTTCTATTTGAAAATATTTTAAAATTTAATTTATTCCTTTGATCAAAGCTAAATTTTGTAACAATATACACTATACCATTCAAAACCTGGGAGTCAGTATATATAAAAATTAAAACTTTTATTTAGCACACAAGTGATGATAAATACAATAATCATGTTACAAATGATGCTGTTCTTTCAATTAATAATAAAAAAATATATAATAATAATAACTAGAATGTACATTTCCTGAAGAAAATGTGAGTGGTGCTTGCAGTGGCAAAACTCGGCACTGTAGCCAGCCATGATGTCTGTGTGATGTTGTGGAGCAGAGATATAAGTACTTTATATGGCTAAATGGTTGCTAGGGTGCTCTAAATGGTTGCTATGGTGTGGCTATGAAGTCTTGAAGGTGATTTGTGATTGGTCATTTGCTGCCCCGAGTCAAACGAGCCCACCCTCATGTTTCTATGACACTTCTGTCCAAAGTTATTAATTTGATCTTTTTCAATGGAAGTCTATGGGGCTTGTTACTAAGGCGTTCTATATGGTTGCTAGGGCGTGGCTTGATAGATTCACAATTATCCTGAGAGTCTGATTGGTTGGCTGAGTAAAATGAACCCACCCCCATGTCTCTATGACACTGTGATGCAGAGTTATGTTCAATACAAAATCCCTATTTAATTTCCCATACTAGGAAAAACACGCTGTTTCATGGGTGATCCCTCACCATAATATGTCTATGGGGCAATTTTGGGGGGCTCTTGTGCCCCAGGGGTACAACTTATACCCCACTGCGGGGTATGTTCTTGCACAGCCTGATAGCCTCTTCAAATGTGGTGATTGACATGTTTCTGCGAATTTCTCGCTCGGCGCTACGATCCGTCAAAGTTGGCCGCAATGCATTGTCTATGGGATTTTTCGGCCGATTTCTCGCCCGGTGTGCGAACATCGTACGCCCGATCGCTTATAAAAGTCATAGCACACCATTCCTGAATAGGCCGCACGATTTGACGGCTCTTTTGCAGGTCTGTGACAAAAACTGTGGGACTAGTTACGCGCCGAAATTTGTACGGATCTAGAAGAAGAAGAAGAAGAAGTATGTGAGATAGTAATAGTGTTGCTTTGCCTTCGGCAAGCACCACTAATAATAATAAATGTTTAAGTAGCAAATCAGAATATTAGAATGATCTCTGAAGGATTGTGTGACTGGAGTAATGATGCTAAAAATTCAGCTTTGGTTGTTCCTAATAAACTGTTTAACTGCACTCGCAAGTGAATCTCAAGTTATTTTGTGGGATAATTAAATATATTCTAAATAAACTACAAAAATATAAATATATACATTTATTTTGCCCTCACATTCTTTATTGTAACTCTTCCCTCTCTGTCACACACCTGGCTGAAAGGCTCATTCTGCAGCTCATTATGTGGGCCTTTGTCTTCTCAGGTGTGAATCACACATTGATGGTCAATCACGCCTACTCGCATATGCCCTTTTGAAACAAAAAGTGTCTTAGTAAATTTAAATCAGTCTATTGTTTTCTGTGAGTGAGTAAACAAGATGATTTTCACATCATTTTGAAGCAAAAATTATAGGCTACAAAGTCCATGTTTGACAGTCTTGTGAACAAATGTTCTCTAGTGTTTTATGACCTTATTTTAGTGACTTCAAAATTTTAGTTTTTCACTAACCACGCATAAACGTTGTTTTCTCAAAAACACAATCATGTACATACATGCTATTTACATATTATTGTAGCCCAGTTTGTACTGATTATAGTGTTATTAGACTTTAGCCATGTGTATGTTTATAAGCAACTGAAAAAAGCACAGAAGTCAGGGGGTCAAAACTTCTCCAGGCCCCCAAAACCCCTTAGACCCCAGAGGGTTAAATTTCTACACTATTTTTAAATTAACCTTCTATTGACTTCTATTGTCTTGCCATTTTACCATTTATGTCACTAAAATATTTTTTTTATTTTTTTGTTCTTCATGATAATTTATTTCATATCCATATTTCACATTATATGTCATGTTATTGAAGAATTCTCTGAATATAGCATAAAAATATAAGGGAAGCAGTCCCGTTACACATGTATATACTATGTTCTTAATGGAATAATTACAATAACTAGGTAAAAACTAGGTACCCTGAACCAGAATGTAACCCTACCCCATGTACTAGTACTTTCTTAGGTAGGTATCTTTTAAGTACTGTAAAATAAAGTGCAACCAATATAAGTTATCAGATGAGTGTTTTTGTGCATCTTATTTGTTTTCATGAAAAATGTTTTTTACCAGTCTGAATTTTTGATAATGGAAAATGTATATGTTAAGCAGTCAAAAAGTTAAAAAAAAAAAAAAAGAAAACCAAAAAAAAAAAAAAAACTCACATTTAAATGGCCTGAATATAACTCATGAATGTTCATCACATTGATTTTTGTGTCCAACAGTAGTTGACTTTTCATCTTATCTGTATTATATAGTTTGCCAGGTTGATTCCACAACTGATTCTTCATGGATGCATATCAACTTTGGCCTATTTTGTAGACATGTCGCATATACCAATTTAAAGGAGATGAAAATTAACATGGTAATTGGGTTTATCTTTGTCTGATTGTATATCATCTTTTGCTTTTTTTGTTGGTGTTTTGTATATAACAATTATTTCTTATGGTCCCGCCATCAGTAAAGATCCTTTGGATTCACCAAAGACAACTGTTTCTGATGGCTCCACAACCATTGCAGTTCCTAGTGATCTGTCAAGCACAACTGTATCTCCAGGCCTTTCAAGCAAAGCAGTTCTATCCAGTCTGTTAACCACAACAGTTCCTACTAGTCCCACAAGCACGGCTGTTGCTACTGATCCGTCAAACAGAAGTGTTCCGAAAGATGATTCAGACATCTCAGGTCGTACCGATCAGTTAAGCACAACTATAGCTATCGGTCCCTCAGCTACTACAGTTCCTAAAGATCTTTCAGACAGAACCGTTGTTTCAGGCCCTTCAACCTCCCCAGTGCCTACTTATCAGTCAAGCACAGTGGCTCCTCATGCTACTGTAACCGCCACTGTCTCTACTGATGTGTCAAGCACGACTGTACCCAATCATCTTTCAGATAGTACAATTCCCAACATTACATCACTCACAACTACTCCATCTGGCCAATCAAGCAGTGCAGTTCACACCGATTTATCGAGTACAACCATTTCTACTGCTATTTCAAACAACGGACGTTCTACGCGTGTATCAATCACAGCTGCTCCTAATAGTCCTTCAAGCACCCCAGGCCACACCGATTCATCAAGCACAAGCACTCCTGATTATTTTTCAAACAAAGCATTCCCTACTGATCAACCAAGCACAACCGTTCATACTGGAACTTTTACCACTGCAGTTTCTTCTGGTCTGTCAAGCACAACTGCTTCTAATGGTTCTGTCAAAACTAAAGATGCTTTGAATTCATCAAAGACTTCTGTTCCTGATGGTTCCACAACTGCTGAGGTTCCTACTGCTCAGGCAAGCACAAGTGTTCTGACAGGCCCTTCAGCCTCTACTTATCAATCGAGCACAATTGTTCCCCATGGTACTATAAACACCAATGAGGCTACTGATCTGTCAAGCATACCTGTACCTAATCATCTTTCAGATACTTCAGTTTCAAACAATATATCGATGACAACTGCTCCATCTGGCCAGTCAAGCAATACAGTTCACACTGATTTATCAAGCACATCCATTTCTCCTGCTATTTCAAACAATGTTCTTTCTACAGATGTATCAGTCACAACTGCCCCTGATGGCCTTTCAAGCACCACAGACCACAGTGATCCATCGAACACAGCTGCTTCCAATCAGTTTTCGAACAATGCTGACAACCAACTAAGCACAACTGTCCACACTGGAACTTCGACCACTGTGGTTCCTAGTGATCTGTCAAACACAACCATTTCTTATGGTCCCGCCATCAGTAAAGATCCTTTGGATTCACCAAAGACAACTGTTTCTGATGGCTCCACAACCATTGCAGTTCCTAGTGATCTGTCAAGCACAACTGTATCTCCAGGCCTTTCAAGCAAAGCAGTTCTATCCAGTCTGTTAACCACAACAGTTCCTACTAGTCCCACAAGCACGGCTGTTGCTACTGATCCGTCAAACAGAAGTGTTCCTAAAGATGATTCAGACATCTCAGGTCGTACCGATCAGTTAAGCACAACTATAGCTATCGGTCCCTCAGCTACTACAGTTCCTAAAGATCTTTCAGACAGAACCGTTGTTTCAGGCCCTTCAACCTCCCCAGTGCCTACTTATCAGTCAAGCACAGTGGCTCCTCATGCTACTGTAACCGCCACTGTCTCTACTGATGTGTCAAGCACGACTGTACCCAATCATCTTTCAGATAGTACAATTCCCAACATTACATCACTCACAACTACTCCATCTGGCCAATCAAGCAGTGCAGTTCACACCGATTTATCGAGTACAACCATTTCTACTGCTATTTCAAACAACGGACGTTCTACGCGTGTATCAATCACAGCTGCTCCTAATAGTCCTTCAAGCACCCCAGGCCACACCGATGCATCAAGCACAAGCACTCCTGATTATTTTTCAAACAAAGCATTCCCTACTGATAACCAAGCACAACCGTTCATACTGGAACTGTTTACCACTGCAGTTTCTTCTGGTCTGTCAAGCACAACTGCTTCTAATGGTTCTGTCAAAACTAAAGATGCTTTGAGTTCATCAAAGACTTCTGTTCCTGATGGTTCCACAACTGCTGAGGTTCCTACTGCTCAGGCAAGCACAAGTGTTCTGACAGGCCCTTCAGCCTCTACTTATCAATCGAGCACAATTGTTCCCCATGGTACTATAAACACCGATGAGGCTACTGATCTGTCAAGCATACCTGTACCTAATCATCTTTCAGATACTTCAGTTTCAAACAATATATCAATGACAACTGCTCCATCTGGCCAGTCAAGCAATACAGTTCACACTGATTTATCAAGCACATCCATTTCTCCTGCTATTTCAAACAATGTTCTTTCTACAGATGTATCAGTCACAACTGCCCCTGATGGCCTTTCAAGCACCACAGACCACAGTGATCCATCGAACACAGCTGCTTCCAATCAGTTTTCGGACAATGCTGACAACCAACTAAGCACAACTGTCCACACTGGAACTTCGACCACTGTGGTTCCTAGTGATCTGTCAAACACAACCATTTCTTATGGTCCCGCCATCAGTAAAGATCCTTTGGATTCACCAAAGACAACTGTTTCTGATGGCTCCACAACCATTGCAGTTCCTAGTGATCTGTCAAGCACAACTGTATCTCCAGGCCTTTCAAGCAAAGCAGTTCTATCCAGTCTGTTAACCACAACAGTTCCTACTAGTCCCACAAGCACGGCTGTTGCTACTGATCCGTCAAACAGAAGTGTTCCTAAAGATGATTCAGACATCTCAGGTCGTACCGATCAGTTAAGCACAACTATAGCTATCGGTCCCTCAGCTACTACAGTTCCTAAAGATCTTTCAGACAGAACCGTTGTTTCAGGCCCTTCAACCTCCCCAGTGCCTACTTATCAGTCAAGCACAGTGGCTCCTCATGCTACTGTAACCGCCACTGTCTCTACTGATGTGTCAAGCATGACTGTACCCAATCATCTTTCAGATAGTACAATTCCCAACATTACATCACTCACAACTACTCCATCTGGCCAATCAAGCAGTGCAGTTCACACCGATTTATCGAGTACAACCATTTCTACTGCTATTTCAAACAACGGACGTTCTACGCGTGTATCAATCACAGCTGCTCCTAATAGTCCTTCAAGCACCCCAGGCCACACCGATGCATCAAGCACAAGCACTCCTGATTATTTTTCAAACAAAGCATTCCCTACTGATCAACCAAGCACAACCGTTCATACTGGAACTTTTACCACTGCAGTTTCTTCTGGTCTGTCAAGCACAACTGCTTCTAATGGTTCTGTCAAAACTAAAGATGCTTTGAATTCATCAAAGACTTCTGTTCCTGATGGTTCCACAACTGCTGAGGTTCCTACTGCTCAGGCAAGCACAAGTGTTCTGACAGGCCCTTCAGCCTCTACTTATCAATCGAGCACAATTGTTCCCCATGGTACTATAAACACCAATGAGGCTACTGATCTGTCAAGCATACCTGTACCTAATCATCTTTCAGATACTTCAGTTTCAAACAAGATATCGATGACAACTGCTCCATCTGGCCAGTCAAGCAATACAGTTCACACTGATTTATCAAGCACATCCATTTCTCCTGCTATTTCAAACAATGTTCTTTCTACAGATGTATCAGTCACAACTGCCCCTGATGGCCTTTCAAGCACCACAGACCACAGTGATCCATCGAACACAGCTGCTTCCAATCAGTTTTCGGACAATGCTGACAACCAACTAAGCACAACTGTCCACACTGGAACTTCGACCACTGTGGTTCCTAGTGATCTGTCAAACACAACCATTTCTTATGGTCCCGCCATCAGTAAAGATCCTTTGGATTCACCAAAGACAACTGTTTCTGATGGCTCCACAACCATTGCAGTTCCTAGTGATCTGTCAAGCACAACTGTATCTCCAGGCCTTTCAAGCAAAGCAGTTCTATCCAGTCTGTTAACCACAACAGTTCCTACTAGTCCCACAAGCACGGCTGTTGCTACTGATCCGTCAAACAGAAGTGTTCCTAAAGATGATTCAGACATCTCAGGTCGTACCGATCAGTTAAGCACAACTATAGCTATCGGTCCCTCAGCTACTACAGTTCCTAAAGATCTTTCAGACAGAACCGTTGTTTCAGGCCCTTCAACCTCCCCAGTGCCTACTTATCAGTCAAGCACAGTGGCTCCTCATGCTACTGTAACCGCCACTGTCTCTACTGATGTGTCAAGCACGACTGTACCCAATCATCTTTCAGATAGTACAATTCCCAACATTACATCACTCACAACTACTCCATCTGGCCAATCAAGCAGTGCAGTTCACACCGATTTATCGAGTACAACCATTTCTACTGCTATTTCAAACAACGGACGTTCTACGCGTGTATCAATCACAGCTGCTCCTAATAGTCCTTCAAGCACCCCAGGCCACACCGATGCATCAAGCACAAGCACTCCTGATTATTTTTCAAACAAAGCATTCCCTACTGATCAACCAAGCACAACCGTTCATACTGGAACTTTTACAACTGCAGTTTCTTCTGGTCTGTCAAGCACAACTGCTTCTAATGGTTCTGTCAAAACTAAAGATGCTTTGAATTCATCAAAGACTTCTGTTCCTGATGGTTCCACAACTGCTGAGGTTCCTACTGCTCAGGCAAGCACAAGTGTTCTGACAGGCCCTTCAGCCTCTACTTATCAATCGAGCACAATTGTTCCCCATGGTACTATAAACACCAATGAGGCTACTGATCTGTCAAGCATACCTGTACCTAATCATCTTTCAGATACTTCAGTTTCAAACAATATATCAATGACAACTGCTCCATCTGGCCAGTCAAGCAATACAGTTCACACTGATTTATCAAGCACATCCATTTCTCCTGCTATTTCAAACAATGTTCTTTCTACAGATGTATCAGTCACAACTGCCCCTGATGGCCTTTCAAGCACCACAGACCACAGTGATCCATCGAACACAGCTGCTTCCAATCAGTTTTCGGACAATGCTGACAACCAACTAAGCACAACTGTCCACACTGGAACTTCGACCACTGTGGTTCCTAGTGATCTGTCAAACACAACCATTTCTTATGGTCCCGCCATCAGTAAAGATCCTTTGGATTCACCAAAGACAACTGTTTCTGATGGCTCCACAACCATTGCAGTTCCTAGTGATCTGTCAAGCACAACTGTATCTCCAGGCCTTTCAAGCAAAGCAGTTCTATCCAGTCTGTTAACCACAACAGTTCCTACTAGTCCCGCAAGCACGGCTGTTGCTACTGATCCGTCAAACAGAAGTGTTCCTAAAGATGATTCAGACATCTCAGGTCGTACCGATCAGTTAAGCACAACTATAGCTATCGGTCCCTCAGCTACTACAGTTCCTAAAGATCTTTCAGACAGAACCGTTGTTTCAGGCCCTTCAACCTCCCCAGTGCCTACTTATCAGTCAAGCACAGTGGCTCCTCATGCTACTGTAACCGCCACTGTCTCTACTGATGTGTCAAGCACGACTGTACCCAATCATCTTTCAGATAGTACAATTCCCAACATTACATCACTCACAACTACTCCATCTGGCCAATCAAGCAGTGCAGTTCACACCGATTTATCGAGTACAACCATTTCTACTGCTATTTCAAACAACGGACGTTCTACGCGTGTATCAATCACAGCTGCTCCTAATAGTCCTTCAAGCACCCCAGGCCACACCGATGCATCAAGCACAAGCACTCCTGATTATTTTTCAAACAAAGCATTCCCTACTGATCAACCAAGCACAACCGTTCATACTGGAACTTTTACCACTGCAGTTTCTTCTGGTCTGTCAAGCACAACTGCTTCTAATGGTTCTGTCAAAACTAAAGATGCTTTGAATTCATCAAAGACTTCTGTTCCTGATGGTTCCACAACTGCTGAGGTTCCTACTGCTCAGGCAAGCACAAGTGTTTCTGACAGGCCCTTCAGCCTCTACAAATCCTACTTATCAATCGAGCACAATTGTTCCCCATGGTACTATAAACACCGATGAGGCTACTGATCTGTCAAGCATACCTGTACCTAATCATCTTTCAGATACTTCAGTTTCAAACAAGATATCGATGACAACTGCTCCATCTGGCCAGTCAAGCAATACAGTTCACACTGATTTATCAAGCACATCCATTTCTCCTGCTATTTCAAACAATGTTCTTTCTACAGATGTATCAGTCACAACTGCCCCTGATGGCCTTTCAAGCACCACAGACCACAGTGATCCATCGAACACAGCTGCTTCCAATCAGTTTTCGGACAATGCTGACAACCAACTAAGCACAACTGTCCACACTGGAACTTCGACCACTGTGGTTCCTAGTGATCTGTCAAACACAACCAGTTTCTTATGGTCCCGCCATCAGTAAGGATCCTTTGGATTCACCAAAGACAACTGTTTCTGATGGCTCCACAACCATTGCAGTTCCTAGTGATCTGTCAAGCACAACTGTATCTCCAGGCCTTTCAAGCAAAGCAGTTCTATCCAGTCTGTTAACCACAACAGTTCCTACTAGTCCCACAAGCACGGCTGTTGCTACTGATCCGTCAAACAGAAGTGTTCCTAAAGATGATTCAGACATCTCAGGTCGTACCGATCAGTTAAGCACAACTATAGCTATCGGTCCCTCAGCTACTACAGTTCCTAAAGATCTTTCAGACAGAACCGTTGTTTCAGGCCCTTCAACCTCCCCAGTGCCTACTTATCAGTCAAGCACAGTGGCTCCTCATGCTACTGTAACCGCCACTGTCTCTACTGATGTGTCAAAGCACGACTGTACCCAATCATCTTTCAGATAGTACAATTCCCAACATTACATCACTCACAACTACTCCATCTGGCCAATCAAGCAGTGCAGTTCACACCGATTTATCGAGTACAACCATTTCTACTGCTATTTCAAACAACGGACGTTCTACGCGTGTATCAATCACAGCTGCTCCTAATAGTCCTTCAAGCACCCCAGGCCACACCGATGCATCAAGCACAAGCACTCCTGATTATTTTTCAAACAAAGCATTCCCTACTGATCAACCAAGCACAACCGTTCATACTGGAACTTTTACCACTGCAGTTTCTTCTGGTCTGTCAAGCACAACTGCTTCTAATGGTTCTGTCAAAACTAAAGATGCTTTGAGTTCATCAAAGACTTCTGTTCCTGATGGTTCCACAACTGCTGAGGTTCCTACTGCTCAGGCAAGCACAAGTGTTCTGACAGGCCCTTCAGCCTCTACTTATCAATCGAGCACAATTGTTCCCCATGGTACTATAAACACCGATGAGGCTACTGATCTGTCAAGCATACCTGTACCTAATCATCTTTCAGATACTTCAGTTTCAAACAAGATATCGATGACAACTGCTCCATCTGGCCAGTCAAGCAATACAGTTCACACTGATTTATCAAGCACATCCATTTCTCCTGCTATTTCAAACAATGTTCTTTCTACAGATGTATCAGTCACAACTGCCCCTGATGGCCTTTCAAGCACCACAGACCACAGTGATCCATCGAACACAGCTGCTTCCAATCAGTTTTCGGACAATGCTGACAACCAACTAAGCACAACTGTCCACACTGGAACTTCGACCACTGTGGTTCCTAGTGATCTGTCAAAAACACAACCATTTCTTATGGTCCCGCCATCAGTAAAGATCCTTTGGATTCACCAAAGACAACTGTTTCTGATGGCTCCACAACCATTGCAGTTCCTAGTGATCTGTCAAGCACAACTGTATCTCCAGGCCTTTCAAGCAAAGCAGTTCTATCCAGTCTGTTAACCACAACAGTTCCTACTAGTCCCACAAGCACGGCTGTTGCTACTGATCCGTCAAACAGAAGTGTTCCTAAAGATGATTCAGACATCTCAGGTCGTACCGATCAGTTAAGCACAACTATAGCTATCGGTCCCTCAGCTACTACAGTTCCTAAAGATCTTTCAGACAGAACCGTTGTTTCAGGCCCTTCAACCTCCCCAGTGCCTACTTATCAGTCAAGCACAGTGGCTCCTCATGCTACTGTAACCGCCACTGTCTCTACTGATGTGTCAAGCACGACTGTACCCAATCATCTTTCAGATAGTACAATTCCCAACATTACATCACTCACAACTACTCCATCTGGCCAATCAAGCAGTGCAGTTCACACCGATTTATCGAGTACAACCATTTCTACTGCTATTTCAAACAACGGACGTTCTACGCGTGTATCAATCACAGCTGCTCCTAATAGTCCTTCAAGCACCCCAGGCCACACCGATGCATCAAGCACAAGCACTCCTGATTATTTTTCAAACAAAGCATTCCCTACTGATCAACCAAGCACAACCGTTCATACTGGAACTTTTACCACTGCAGTTTCTTCTGGTCTGTCAAGCACAACTGCTTCTAATGGTTCTGTCAAAACTAAAGATGCTTTGAATTCATCAAAGACTTCTGTTCCTGTTGGTTCCACAACTGCTGAGGTTCCTACTGCTCAGGCAAGCACAAGTGTTCTGACAGGCCCTTCAGCCTCTACTTATCAATCGAGCACAATTGTTCCCCATGGTACTATAAACACCAATGAGGCTACTGATCTGTCAAGCATACCTGTACCTAATCATCTTTCAGATACTTCAGTTTCAAACAAGATATCAATGACAACTGCTCCATCTGGCCAGTCAAGCAATACAGTTCACACTGATTTATCAAGCACATCCATTTCTCCTGCTATTTCAAACAATGTTCTTTCTACAGATGTATCAGTCACAACTGCCCCTGATGGCCTTTCAAGCACCACAGACCACAGTGATCCATCGAACACAGCTGCTTCCAATCAGTTTTCGAACAATGCTGACAACCAACTAAGCACAACTGTCCACACTGGAACTTCGACCACTGTGGTTCCTAGTGATCTGTCAAACACAACCATTTCTTATGGTCCCGCCATCAGTAAAGATCCTTTGGATTCACCAAAGAGAACTGTTTCTGATGGCTCCACAACCATTGCAGTTCCTAGTGATCTGTCAAGCACAACTGTATCTCCAGGCCTTTCAAGCAAAGCAGTTCTATCCAGTCTGTTAACCACAACAGTTCCTACTAGTCCCACAAGCACGGCTGTTGCTACTGATCCGTCAAACAGAAGTGTTCCTAAAGATGATTCAGACATCTCAGGTCGTGCCGATCAGTTAAGCACAACTATAGCTATCGGTCCCTCAGCTACTACAGTTCCTAAAGATCTTTCAGACAGAACCGTTGTTTCAGGCCCTTCAACCTCCCCAGTGCCTACTTATCAGTCAAGCACAGTGGCTCCTCATGCTACTGTAACCACCACTGTCTCTACTGATGTGTCAAGCACGACTGTACCCAATCATCTTTCAGATAGTACAATTCCCAACATTACATCACTCACAACTACTCCATCTGGCCAATCAAGCAGTGCAGTTCACACCGATTTATCGAGTACAACCATTTCTACTGCTATTTCAAACAACGGACGTTCTACGCATGTATCAATCACAGCTGCTCCTAATAGTCCTTCAAGCACCCCAGGCCACACCGATGCATCAAGCACAAGCACTCCTGATTATTTTTCAAACAAAGCATTCCCTACTGATCAACCAAGCACAACCGTTCATACTGGAACTTTTACCACTGCAGTTTCTTCTGGTCTGTCAAGCACAACTGCTTCTAATGGTTCTGTCAAAACTAAAGATGCTTTGAATTCATCAAAGACTTCTGTTCCTGTTGGTTCCACAACTGCTGAGGTTCCTACTGCTCAGGCAAGCACAAGTGTTCTGACAGGCCCTTCAGCCTCTACTTATCAATCGAGCACAATTGTTCCCCATGGTACTATAAACACCAATGAGGCTACTGATCTGTCAAGCATACCTGTACCTAATCATCTTTCAGATACTTCAGTTTCAAACAATATATCAATGACAACTGCTCCATCTGGCCAGTCAAGCAATACAGTTCACACTGATTTATCAAGCACATCCATTTCTCCTGCTATTTCAAACAATGTTCTTTCTACAGATGTATCAGTCACAACTGCCCCTGATGGTCTTTCAAGCACCACAGACCACAGTGATCCATCGAACACAGCTGCTTCCAATCAGTTTTCGGACAATGCTGACAACCAACTAAGCACAACTGTCCACACTGGAACTTCGACCACTGTGGTTCCTAGTGATCTGTCAAACACAACCATTTCTTATGGTCCCGCCATCAGTAAAGATCCTTTGGATTCACCAAAGACAACTGTTTCTGATGGCTCCACAACCATTGCAGTTCCTAGTGATCTGTCAAGCACAACTGTATCTCCAGGCCTTTCAAGCAAAGCAGTTCTATCCAGTCTGTTAACCACAACAGTTCCTACTAGTCCCACAAGCACGGCTGTTGCTACTGATCCGTCAAACAGAAGTGTTCCTAAAGATGATTCAGACATCTCAGGTCGTACCGATCAGTTAAGCACAACTATAGCTATCGGTCCCTCAGCTACTACAGTTCCTAAAGATCTTTCAGACAGAACCGTTGTTTCAGGCCCTTCAACCTCCCCAGTGCCTACTTATCAGTCAAGCACAGTGGCTCCTCATGCTACTGTAACCGCCACTGTCTCTACTGATGTGTCAAGCACGACTGTACCCAATCATCTTTCAGATAGTACAATTCCCAACATTACATCACTCACAACTACTCCATCTGGCCAATCAAGCAGTGCAGTTCACACCGATTTATCGAGTACAACCATATTCTACTGCTATTTCAAACAACGGACGTTCTACGCGTGTATCAATCACAGCTGCTCCTAATAGTCCTTCAAGCACCCCAGGCCACACCGATGCATCAAGCACAAGCACTCCTGATTATTTTTCAAACAAAGCATTCCCTACTGATCAACCAAGCACAACCGTTCATACTGGAACTTTTACCACTGCAGTTTCTTCTGGTCTGTCAAGCACAACTGCTTCTAATGGTTCTGTCAAAACTAAAGATGCTTTGAATTCATCAAAGACTTCTGTTCCTGATGGTTCCACAACTGCTGAGGTTCCTACTGCTCAGGCAAGCACAAGTGTTCTGACAGGCCCTTCAGCCTCTACAAATCCTACTTATCAATCGAGCACAATTGTTCCCCATGGTACTATAAACACCGATGAGGCTACTGATCTGTCAAGCATACCTGTACCTAATCATCTTTCAGATACTTCAGTTTCAAACAAGATATCAATGACAACTGCTCCATCTGGCCAGTCAAGCAATACAGTTCACACTGATTTATCAAGCACATCCATTTCTCCTGCTATTTCAAACAATGTTCTTTCTACAGATGTATCAGTCACAACTGCCCCTGATGGCCTTTCAAGCACCACAGACCACAGTGATCCATCGAACACAGCTGCTTCCAATCAGTTTTCGGACAATGCTGACAACCAACTAAGCACAACTGTCCACACTGGAACTTCGACCACTGTGGTTCCTAGTGATCTGTCAAAAACACAACCATTTCTTATGGTCCCGCCATCAGTAAGGATCCTTTGGATTCACCAAAGACAACTGTTTCTGATGGCTCCACAACCATTGCAGTTCCTAGTGATCTGTCAAGCACAACTGTATCTCCAGGCCTTTCAAGCAAAGCAGTTCTATCCAGTCTGTTAACCACAACAGTTCCTACTAGTCCCACAAGCACGGCTGTTGCTACTGATCCGTCAAACAGAAGTGTTCCTAAAGATGATTCAGACATCTCAGGTCGTACCGATCAGTTAAGCACAACTATAGCTATCGGTCCCTCAGCTACTACAGTTCCTAAAGATCTTTCAGACAGAACCGTTGTTTCAGGCCCTTCAACCTCCCCAGTGCCTACTTATCAGTCAAGCACAGTGGCTCCTCATGCTACTGTAACCACCACTGTCTCTACTGATGTGTCAAGCACGACTGTACCCAATCATCTTTCAGATAGTACAATTCCCAACATTACATCACTCACAACTACTCCATCTGGCCAATCAAGCAGTGCAGTTCACACCGATTTATCGAGTACAACCATTTCTACTGCTATTTCAAACAACGGACGTTCTACGCGTGTATCAATCACAGCTGCTCCTAATAGTCCTTCAAGCACCCCAGGGCCACACCGATGCATCAAGCACAAGCACTCCTGATTATTTTTCAAACAAAGCATTCCCTACTGATCAACCAAGCACAACCGTTCATACTGGAACTTTTACCACTGCAGTTTCTTCTGGTCTGTCAAGCACAACTGCTTCTAATGGTTCTGTCAAAACTAAAGATGCTTTGAATTCATCAAAGACTTCTGTTCCTGATGGTTCCACAACTGCTGAGGTTCCTACTGCTCAGGCAAGCACAAGTGTTCTGACAGGCCCTTCAGCCTCTACTTATCAATCGAGCACAATTGTTCCCCATGGTACTATAAACACCGATGAGGCTACTGATCTGTCAGCATACCTGTACCTAATCATCTTTCAGATACTTCAGTTTCAAACAAGATATCAATGACAACTGCTCCATCTGGCCAGTCAAGCAATACAGTTCACACTGATTTATCAAGCACATCCATTTCTCCTGCTATTTCAAACAATGTTCTTTCTACAGATGTATCAGTCACAACTGCCCCTGATGGCCTTTCAAGCACCACAGACCACAGTGATCCATCGAACACAGCTGCTTCCAATCAGTTTTCGGACAATGCTGACAACCAACTAAGCACAACTGTCCACACTGGAACTTCGACCACTGTGGTTCCTAGTGATCTGTCAAACACAACCATTTCTTATGGTCCCGCCATCAGTAAAGATCCTTTGGATTCACCAAAGACAACTGTTTCTGATGGCTCCACAACCATTTCAGTTCCTAGTGATCTGTCAAGCACAACTGTATCTCCAGGCCTTTCAAGCAAAGCAGTTCTATCCAGTCTGTTAACCACAACAGTTCCTACTAGTCCCACAAGCACGGCTGTTGCTACTGATCCGTCAAACAGAAGTGTTCCTAAAGATGATTCAGACATCTCAGGTCGTACCGATCAGTTAAGCACAACTATAGCTATCGGTCCCTCAGCTACAGAAGGACAAAAACACAGGACAAAATTTTTCTCAGAACTTTGTGAACATTCTTGATTCCACTCCATGTGCACTGTTACCTTATTTTTATGTATAGGCTGAAGTTTGTTGATGTATGTAAATTTACTACCTGCATGGATCAATTTGGCTTAACTAAATTCATCTTTCCTTCCTTAACAATTGCCCTGGAACTCACTGCGGGGCCCGTCCTCTACCTAGAGCTGCACTGTAAAAATACTAATTTTATGGAAAATACCTGTGATTTTTCAGGTTCTTTTATTTTTAATTTTAGTCTAAATTAACTACTCGGCTGTTATTTTAAGTATTATGACATTATTGACAAATTACAGTAATTCACTTTTTTTCTACAGAAGAAATACTGTATTTTATACTGTATTTCTTAGATTACATAAAAAAAAATCCATCCATCTTCTTCCGCTTATCCTGGGCCGTCCCAAGTTCTGGCCTGATGAAGCCAACCTGACAACAACATCTGCAAAAAGCAGAGATGAAATAATTTGGTCCCCAAACCGGACACCCTCCGGCCCTTGGAGGGTGAAAATAATGAACAGGACTGGTGATAAAGCGCAGCCCTGCCGGAGTCCAACATGTACCGAGAATAAGTCTGACTTACTGCCGGCAATGCGAACCAAGCTCCTGCTCCGGTCGTAGGGGGACCAGACAGCCCTTAACAGAGGGCCCCGGACCCCATACTCCTTGAGCAACCCCCACAGTACGCCGCGAGGGACACGGTCGAATGCCTTCTCCAAATCCACAAAACACATGTGGATTGGTTGGGCAAACTCCCATGAACCCTCCAGCACCCCGGCAAGGGTATAAAGCTGGCCCAATGTTCTACGACTGGGAAGAAAACCGCATTGTTCCTCCTGAATCCAAGGTTAGACTATCAGCCGAATTCTCCTCTCCAGAACCCTGGCATAGACTTTCCCAGGAAGGCTGAGGAGTGTGATCCCCCTGTAGTTGGAACACACCCTCCGGTCCCCCTTTTTGAAAAGAGGGACCACCAACCCGGTCTTCCATTCCAGAGGCACTGTCCCCGACCGCCACGTGATGCTGCAGAGGCAGGGACTTGAGGTCCGAGAAGCCTTGCCACCGAGAAGCTTCTTAACTACCTCGGTGACTTCAGCTTGGATGATGGACTAGTCCATCTCCGAGCCCTCAGCCTCTGCTTCCTCAATGGATGACATGTCGGTGGGGTTGAGGAGATCCTCAAAGTATTCCTTCCACTGTCCGACGATATCCCCAGTTGAGGTCAACAGCTGCCCACCTCCACTGTAAACAGTGTTGGCAGGCCACTGCTTCCCCCTCCTGAGGCGCCGTACGGTTTATTATTATTATTATTATTATTATTTTTTTTTTTTACAGTGTGCACAATTAACAGTCCCCACTATTAATGTAATTTATGACACATGGTCACTATTACACAATGTCTGAAAGAGTACAGAATCTCCTGATCAAAACACAGGTGAAGCAGAAACAAGCCATAGAAGCCATTGCATTGCTTATGCAGATCTTGTAGTCTTTGACAAAATGTACTCATTTTCTCAGCTTTTTGTTCAAAACGTTTTTATGGTTAGTAAAAAAAAAAAAAGATTGCATGAAGCTAGAATAAAATGTTTTTTTTTTTCTTTTGATATATTATATGTTCAGATATTCATACAAGAAGACGTGCCATGAAAGTTTTGTGAAAATGATAAAAAATTATGGTGTTGGCTGGCAGGTTGTTTTTTGTTTGTTTGTTTGAATGTTTGTTTTTGAGATGTGGAGAAAGAGTTAACTAAAAATAAAATGGTTAAATGGCTTATTGCAAATATCAGATTATTGGGATTTAATTAAATAAGTTGTCTAATATAGTGTGAATCATGCAACATAACCATGAGCTGTTAGGTATGGATGAATTGATTAGGTGAAGGAATGAATGAATAAGACTTTACAATGAGAGGGTGTGTATTAGTACTGAACAATGCTAGGAAGACTATTCCATAGTCCAAGTGCAGCCTTTGTTCTAGGATGTGAACTAATTCTTGATGGATACTCTTTTCTGCTGACCTAATTTTGATAATGTTCAAAGGTTTTGTTAGCTCTTCCTGTCCTATAGCATCAAATAACTGAAACTGACTGAAGATGCTATGAGACAAAATCTTCTGAAATGTAATGCCGGATGTTTGCTTAATTACAAATTTTCTTTCACAATCGAAGAGATTTTATCAAATCATTATTATTTTGTTTAAGGTAATATCTGTTATCTGTCTGCTATACTAAATAAATACCTGATATTGTCTTAATTTTCACACAGCTCTGATTCAATCATAAATCTTAAAATAATTACAATAATTACAAGTACAATAACCTACAATAACCTTAAAGTACCTGAGTCACTATAATTCATAACTCTCAAGTAAATGTTGAAATCAGCTCAACATCAAGAGTGTGCTAAATCAAGCCTGGCTTTGCATTGTAGCAATTTAGACATTTTCATATCTAACATTTGTCATTTTTTCCCCCTCCAGGCCTGAGCCAGTAGGTGTGGATACAGAGCTTATTTTTAAAAGCCAGACTGTGCTTCCAAATACAACAAGCATTGTAGACACTCTTATGACAGCAATCGTTGAATTAAAAGTGTTCTTTGGTACGATTCCTTTAAGTATCACTGTTGGTGAGTTCCTCATTTTCTCAAACAGTTTTTGAAAGTAGATAATGGTTTGGTAGGATTGTTCCTTCAGTGGCTGGTTTATAATTGTTTTCCTATACTTTCAGTGGAACAGCAAGGCTTAACTTTGACCACCAGACAAACACAGTCATCACAAAGTGTTCCTGTCATGCCAACATCTTCTGCTGTTGCACCAGTTTTATCTAGTATGCTGTTGATGCTTTTCATTCTACGGAATGAAACACTTTAACTCTGCAAAGTTCTCCTCCAAGTGTCATATTAAAACCTGCAACTGACTCTGTTATATGCCATGGTGATACATTAACATTAATTTTGGTGTAATGGTATGGAAAAACTGCATAATTATTCAAAAAATAATAATTTCAGGCATTATTATTTTATTTTATTATTATTATTTGCATATTGGTGGGGGGAACTTCTTGTGATGTAACAATATCCACAATATTTGAGTCGACTTGATTTTTCTCTTCTTGGATGTTACAGTAGTAATAATAATTAAAATCTAATTCTAAAAAAAAAAAGCTGAAGTGCAAGTCAATGGTTTTGAGACACATATACACACACACATACACTCACATTTGTATCGCTATCTTAGTAAGGACATTGCATAGACTTCCATTGATTTACTATTAGTTTAATGATCAGTGGCGCAGCACAGTCTGCGTAGGCCCCCTGCAGAAGTGAAGGCGGGGCCCCTCACCATGAAGGTAAATCAGTAGCAAAACTCAAGAGCTTGCTGATCTGAACGTGTGAACTTGTCATATTGATATTCATATTTGTAAGCTGAAATTTACACTCACAGCACTGATGTAAAAGCTGAATCTTTTGATTCACACACAGAGACAATAATCAAAACATCCGTGTTTTCAATTCGAAGTTGCAAAGTAATAGTTACACATGTCTAAGTTCCAAGATGGCGGCGCAGTCAGACACAGCGGTCCCAAAAACTCCACTGTAATTGGATCCTGGACTTTCTAACTGGAAGACCTTAGTCAGTTCATGTCGGCCACAACACCTTGAGCACTACCACACTGAGCACAGGTTCCCCTCAAGGCTTTGTGCTCAGCCCACTGCTCTTCTTGCTGCTGACCCACGACTGCACTGTTCAGCTCCAACCACATCATCAAGTTTGCCGATGACACAACTGTGGTAGGTCACATCAGCAACAGCAATGAAACGCACTACATGGAGAAAGTTGAGAAAAAGATGAGTGAGACGGAGAAAGGGAGAGAAACAGATGAGTGAGACGGAGAAAGTTAAGAAAAAGACGAGTGAGACGGAGAAAGGGAGAGAAACAGGTGAGTGAGACGGAGAAAGTTAAGAAAAAGACGAGTGAGACGGAGAAAGGGAGAGAAAACAGGTGAGTGAGACGGAGAAAGTTAAGAAAAAGACGGAGTGAGACGGAGAAAGGGAGAGAAACAGGTGAGTGAGACGGAGAAAGTTAAGAAAAAGACGAGTGAGACGGAGAAAGGGAGAGAAACAGATGAGTGAGACGGAGAAAGTTAAGAAAAAGACGAGTGAGATGTGGAAAGGGAGAGATACAGGCAAGTGGGACAGAAAAAATTGAGAAAAAGACGAGTGAGAAAAAGAAAGAGAGAGAAACAGGCAAGTGAGATGGAGTAGGGGATAGAAAAATAAGGAACAAATGGCACTTTCCAAAAAAAAAGAAAAGTGGACAGTGAAAATAGAGCATTTAATCCGGAATGGACAGACTCATTCCTGTTTACACTTCCCACTGGGAGCACTAAACCAGTGTGTCTCATATGTTCAGAGACCGTGGCACTTTTTAAAAGTGCCAATGTGAAACGCCATTATGAGACAAAACATAAAGGTTATGAACAAACATACCCACTCAAATCTGAAGTGAGATCACAGAAAATAAGTAGTCTGAGAGCCCAATATGACCAGTCAACCAAGATCCTGAGCCACACATTCCACTGCCCAAACAACGTGCTCATGAGTGTTCCCTCAGAGCTGCTTGGATTTTGGGTCAACACAAAAAGCCATTTACTGATGGAGGGGTTGTCAAAGAATGCATGAGTGCAGTTGCCGAAACACTACTTGAGGGAAAACAAAAACAAGAACTTTGTGATAAAATACAGCAAATACCCATGTCAGCATCATCTGCCACAAAGAAAAGTGAAATATTAACTCAGGATGTGCTAACCCAGCTAGATGAAGCCATGCATAAGGCATCATGTGTAGGATTAGCTGTAGATGAGTCCACTGACATGTGTGACAATGCTCAGTTCTTAGTGTATGTCAGGTTTTTTTAACACAGACCAGAAAGCATTCTGTGAAGACCTGTTAGGTGTCACTCCCCTTCAGACTAGTACAAGAAGAGAAGACATCTACCTGGCCATTAAGGAGATGTTAACAAAGAGAGGAATAGAGCCAAAAAAAGTGGTTTCAATAACCAGCAGATGGAGCCCTGCTATGCATATAGGGAGAGAGAAAGGAGCTGTAGCAAGACTGAAAAAGGACAATCCTGAGCTCATAATTTACCACTGCATCATTCATCAATCTGTCCTCTGCGCATCCCTGTCAGATGAGCATGCTGAGGTGATGAATACAATGATGAAAATGATCAATTTTCTCAGGGCATCCTCTTCCTACCAGCATCGCATGCTTAGGGAATTAATCAGAGAAGTTGACGCCAATGCTGATGATCTTTTGCTGCACAACAATGTGAGATGGCTCAGCAAAGGCAGGGTATTAGCATGCTTTTGGTCCATCAGGAGGGAACTAGCGTCTTTTTTGGCAGAGCTTATAAGTCAGAAGGCAACACAGTTTTCTTTCTGTTTAGAAAATGAGAAACAGATGGATAATGTGGCCTTTTTGGTTGATATCACTTCACATCTGAATGAACTGAATTTAAGGCTACAGAGCAAGGACAATTCAATTTGTGAACTGAAGACAAGCTGTCCGCTCCTTTCAAAGGAAACTTGAGGTGTTCAAGGGAAGACCTGCAGGGCGACTGTGCACACTTCCCAGCAGTGCAGGAACAGGTTCAGGGACAGAGAGATGTATCTTCTTTTGTCGACTTTATTGATAAGCTGATTGTAAACTTCAGCAACCGTTTTGATAGCTTCAGCTTTGGACAGCAGCTCACCATGTTCATTCAGAACCCATTTCTCATCACAGATGTCAGGGGGTTTTCAAAGGAAGTCACACAGCACTTTAAATGGGTAAATGCTGGGCCTCCCCAGATGCAATTGGTTTGTCAGAACTGACCCTTCCACTTTCTGTATCCAAATGGTCCCTGAGACAGCTTTCCCAGGTCTGAGGAAAGTAGCCCAATACATCTTGACCATGTTTGGCTCCACATACAACTGTGAGACAAGCTAGAGCTCAGTTCTCTCACTGAGCAAAAAGTGTGTGGGGGTGGGGGGACATAAGAGGGGAAGAAAGTGATACTTTAAAACTGTTCAATTGTTAAGATGTGTTGAGATTTATAATCTGTAAAATTGGTTGAGACTGTTGAGTCAAGACGTAAAACAGAAAAGGGGAAATTCAAGCTTTTCCTCCATTTATTTTATTTTTCTGAAGTTAAGCACTTTATTTGAACATACACAATTTTCACATTTTATTTATTTCATCTTAATTTGAAATGCAGCCGTATGTTTATTTAGTTAATGAGAACATTACACACACACACACACACACACACACACATATATACGCGTAAAGGGACATGGAATTTAGAGTGACGTGAATGTTCATAGTGACCCGTGTATTGGTGGATTACTTTTACTGATCCATGTAGGGAAATTTACTCTGAATTTAACCCACCCTAATCTAGTCTACTGTTGAAATTGTTGATCAGCTGTCATTGTCGTTGAGAGCCTGTGTCCGGCATAATATGCGAATTATATGCATATGGCTGCGTTAACTGTTACAGAGATATGGAAGATAGATGTGTGTTCAGTGGTTAAAGTGGGATTTGGCAGGTGGGGGAACCCTCAAATTTTGTGTAGGTGCAACAGGGAAAAATTACTCGCCGTGGGACAACATATTGAGTATCGTGGTATAGAAATAATTTTTGGGACAAGAGTGCCACTGTGGCACCAAGTATCACAATACTTATTTACTTGATGGAGTTTTTATTTTAATATCATTTTCAATTTTGTTTTAAATTTCAGTTTAGTTTTAGTTAGTTTCATCAATAGTTTTGTTAGTTTTAGTTTATTTTTTATTTTGCAAACACATTTCTACATAGTTTTTATTTTATTAAGTTTTAGTTTCAGTTTTAGTAATTATATTATATTATTTTATTAGTAATTATAGTTTAGCAGAGCAAACAGAACACTTCCAGTGAAGACCAAAGCAAGACATTTAATTTCATCAAAGTTTAATTTTTTGCACAGATTAGTTAACTCTTGTGCAGACATCTTAATAATAAAAATAAAATAATGGTTTGAGATTGAACAAAACAATAAATAATATATATATATACAGTCATACATACATGTATATGTTCAGTATTATGCTACATGACAATAAATATTGTCAAGTGTCTTTGAATTGTACTGAATTCATTTGATTTGACAAGTATTGATCACATGCAGATGTTGATACAACTACTAGGCTACTTAAAGGGTAACTAAACCCCTGGCCAGAGCCTGACTCCACCCACTGGCAATATTTGAAAAATGCTGAAAAGTGGTTAGAGCACAGCGGAGATAGAGGGGAGGAACCGAGGGCGGGGCGTGAACCTGAGACCCGCAGTGACTGATTGATTGACAGCTGCTGTCAGAGTCGCTAAAATGGAGAGTGACTGTAGTGACGCAAGTAGCTTTGCAACAGAGCGTTCATTTGAAGTAGAGGACTTTTCTCCCCCACCTTCACCTGAAGTGGAGGATGTCGAGGTGTCTGTGGACGCAGGGCCTGAGCCATCTATTCGAGCCGCTGGCTCAAACTGCGGTCTTAACTCCCGCATCGCGATCGGCTTCTGACTCGCTACAGTGATTTTTACGGAACAAGACGGTTTTATACTGCCAAGGGCGTGGTAGCTCGTACCAAGGGCGTGGTGGGCTGGAAACTGCATACGTCACCTGCCACCGCTTACCTCACGTACCACCCCAAACATCCAATAGGAAAAATCAACTGCAGTAGCCACCGTTCAACCTGAAGAGGGCAGCACTCAGACGTTTTTACACCATATATTGTAGGATTAAAACACTTTATACTCAAATGTCAAAAAAGTTACTCGAATCAATGAACAGCACTAATAAAGCTCCATTCTTACAGATCATTAACTAAAAAAAAGTTGGTTTAGGGTTTAGAACTCTTTAAATATATATCACACTAACTAGTTAGGCATTATGATCTTCCTGACCTTTGCTTCAAAAATTTTCTCTAACTGGACCTCTTTAAATTTTAGTTGAATACCCCTGATGTAGAGCATATCGTCTCTTTCCTATTTTAAGCATGTGCTCATTAATATTAAGCTTCTGTGTGGGCGTTCTAATGAGGTCACGTAGCAGCCTCAGCACGACCTAATTAATATTCATGAGCTATGACTCCTCCATAGTGCGGTTCGCAAGTTCGCGTTCGTCGCGACGCACGAGAAGTATCGCAGAGTCTCGCGAGAGGCGCTCACTTGTACGGCCGCCATATTGTGTGACACTATTTTGATTCTTATCTGCTGGAAGAGAGAAAGGAAGCGAGAAAATAAGGGGGAGCGGAGGGGGAAACGCAGAAGAGCTGTCAGAAGAGAGCGAAGCGGCGCGGGATTCGCGAGCAGACTTGGGCCTGGTTCTGTCCGCAGATCCGCGGCGCTGACACGGTGAGAAAAGCGCTTCAGAGCAGGCCTTCCGAGAGAGCGGCGCCGAGCAGCTCGGCTGGACGGGCTTTCGCTCTTTCTGCTCGTTTGTGGTCGTCACAGCACCGCCGCGGCTTTATTGGCTGAGAACGCGATGAAAAAGCAGCTGCGCTCGCGCATCCGGTCGCGTCGCGATCTCTCTTCTTCAGTGTGGTGACTTTAAACGTCTAACGCGAGTCGACGCGGCCAGAGGCGTTACTGAGCGCTCGGTTAGGTGTAAACACCGCGTTTATCCCCCGTTCGTTCTGAACGCGAGCGCTGGGTGTGTTTGATCTGACAGCTGGCTGATGAAGGAAATATCAGGCCTCACGCGAAGCTCTCGCGAACAGCTGAAGAAGAAACACAACCTTAGACACAGATACATCTGAACTCAATCAGAACAAACCAAGAGACTAAATCAAACACACTAAGCTGCTTTTACAGTAATACTAATGTAATAATCGCGTGCACTGCTGGTGTGTGTGCACACTGCCTCTGATGATAATAATATCCCATAATGCAGTGTACCACACAAGCAACATACGTGTTCAGACGAACCTCACTAGAGCACAAGACCAACACTTTCACACACACTTCAGAATCAGCCGTAAGTGTGTACTGAGTAGAAGAACCCTGCTGTGTTTGTGTTGAGTGTGTTAATCTGAGAAAGACTTCTTAATGAAATAAAACACCATCTTGTGTGTTGCATGGGCAGTGTTTTCCTCACGTTTAGTGTTTGAGGAAGTGTTAGACTGCAGATTTCCTTCAGTCTGTCTGTAATGTAGTCACACACTGCTCTCTTCGTTTATCTCGATGCTGTTATTGACAGTAGAAACAGAGTGATTATTGATGATTGTTAATGGTATGTGTTTTTTTGTGGTGCTGGATGGTGTTATTTTTTGTTATTGTGGCTGTACAGTAGGCTGGTAATACTAACAGTAAGAGGCCTGAACACTCGGGATGCTTCAGATTCTAAACGCTTTACTGATTAAATCTCACAGTTCTTGATCCCGATTCTTATAGCACAAACAAAACCACTAGCTTCAGTAACACAGTGCTCAAACATTATTAAACATGAGCAAACAGTCAGTTATCAAACGAGAAATCGCAAGAAATACCGCAAATAAACAATATAACAAATGTTCAAATAAAGAGTGCTTTCAGTTTTTCAGATAGCTCGATCAATAATATTTAGCTAAGACACTGCTGGAATTAAGTAATCAGATGTTAGATAATACTGCATCGTCTTCACTATATAAATTAATTACAGATTTATGTTTATTAAAAGCATTGAAGTAATAATTCTGACATACTTTTTGTGCATTTGTCCGTTCAGACGCACACTGGTGTGTTGTCGGAGAAAGAATCATAATCTCTGTTATTCTGGTCAATATTGTAATCACGTTTATTTAACACGTTTATTACTGGGCCACATGACCAAAACTTTATCAGAAAGATTCATTTAAAGATAGCGATATGCATCAAATATGTATTTTCAGTAAATAAGGTTGCTATCTACATTCTAGAGAGCAAGTAAATGTCACAATTCTCAGTATCACAGCAGAGTATCAGAGTATTAGAGTATTGGAGTATTAGAGTAACTCATTAGTAAAAAATAAAGAAGGTCCTCAGAATTATTGAAAATAGTTATAAAACTGCTAGTTATAAAAAAGCAAAGGAATACAATAGAATAAAAAAAGATACAAATGAAACAAACTGTGCTTTAAGGTTGTTTTTAAGCAAGTCTAAAGTATTCAGTTAACAATCTACGAGAGAAATTGAGTAACCCAATGTAGAATAAAACAGCATAGTTTGCACTAAGAATTAAACTTCCCTTGTTTCTTATTAAAGCTGCAGAGGTCCTTCTTTTGTTGTTTGGTTAATATGAAGCACACAGTCTGCAGCAGGAATATAGGCTGCTGTTACACACACATTCATTCTCAACGCTTTGTTCCTTTATTACACAACCGGCGAGGGTTTACGTGAATAATCACTAAGTGCCGCATTTTGACACGTTTTTGTGTGTAATTGATAATTTAGGCGCTAAAAGTTGACTTTACTCGTCCGTCTCTGAGCGCATGCACGGTTATCCTCCCGAGGAACAGTTCTCTTTCACACTTTTAAAAACATGAATAAATCTACTGTACTTTAATAAATCAAGCACAAGTCAAATCATGATTTTACTGATTTGCACGTGATACTGGGCTTTTATGGAAGAGTGAAAGAGCACCACTGGAAGGGGGCGCAAAAATCGTTTATCTCGAGTACTGTGTTTTGATAATCATTAGAGGCTGAAATCGAAACTGAATTTTGGTTAATAGCACAGCCCTAGACAGAACGGCGTTTACCGGGTGGCACGCAAGTAACACAGTCTTCTACTTCAACGATTAAAATCGGCGAGACCTAAAAACGTGCAAACGATAAAACTTTTGTTTTGCAGCACTGGCACAATGGGGACATGTCCTTATTGACGAGCACTGAATAATAATAATGCTACTAAAGTAAAATAACTTAGAAATAAAAATTACTGTTGCAATATGTTGCTGTAACAGCTGTAAGATTACAATGCTAATATGTAGGGAGTCACATTTCTTCATTGTAAACTGTTGAACATGCAACCTTTGTTTGGAGGGAGCCTCTGAAGGTTGTGTTGATGAGCGCTTCTCGTTAGGCGTCTGTGAATATGCTCCATCTCCGCATTCAGAGACTTTCTTAGGGCCCTGTGATTTCTGTGATGTGGAAAACATGGACAGAATCACAGAATCCAGTCACAGTTTAACGCGGAATGTCACGGAATTTGTCAAATTTTGAATGAATTAATCAAAAGTAGGTCATTACACTTTAATCAAATCATGATATGGACTAGTATCTGTAAATATTAAGCTGCAAATGTTGATTTAAATATGAATCCTGCATGTTCTGCTCACTTCATGAGCATTTGACCGTTTGATTTGAGTAAAACTAGCTTCAGTTGATGTGAAAATGTATGTTTCAAGATTTTAATTAATTAGACATGCCTTTTGATAAAATTTAATTTATTAAAAAGGAGTCGAGAAAAATTTAAAAGGGAAAAAAAATGGAATTAAAAAAATGGAATTTAGGAAAAATAGAAAAATTAAAAAAGAAAAAAATGGAATTTGAAAAAAATAAAACTGAATTTAGGAAAAAATAAAACTGATTTCATAGTCCCCCTACTTTCTTGCTGTTAAGATGAGCCTTTATGCAAAATGGGGAAATACTTGTGTGACTTCCAAACATTAAGAGATGAAACTATACCCATCTGTCAGAGCACCAAGGGGCTGTTTCATAAAACAAGTTTACCAAATAACCCAGGCTTATTTCAGTTAGTCTGACTTATTTTCACTTGATTTGGTTTGATAAAGCAGAATGACCTTCGCTCAATCTCAGTCACTGTGGTCCAGGAGCCTGGTGCGGAGCAGGCTTACGGTCAGCTAGGCTGAGCTCCTCTCACACTGACCAATCGAAACACACTGATGTTACCACTGACTCTCTCACATAGGACACATCTAGCTGACTTTATTATTAGTCCAAAAATAAAAGTATACAGAAAATGCAATTTAAATAATCAAATAAATAAAAACAATAGGCTACAACCAGCTGTATTTAATGTATTGTGCTCAAAATGTAATGACCTTTATATAGTTGCTGCTTGACCATTCAGCTGACCAGCAGTTTCTAGCCACGCAGCCTTTCTCTCGGGTTTTATGACAGCTGTTTTATGGTTATTAGTAGAACATTAAAACATTACAATATAAAATTGCTCTTTAAAGCATTTAAAACACTAAATTAAAGTTAAAACCACTGAATTAAAAATGAAAATAAATAATAGAAATCAGACTACATTTTAACTGATCAGAGGAACACACATGAACTCATTAACATAGTAGGGCTGTATTAGCAGCTTACATTTGATTTACAGTTACTGCTATCATAAAAATACACTTATATGTAGGATTAAAATTCTACATGTCACATTTAATGTCCAACAACGAATATTTTAGCAGAATGCATATTTTAATCAGAATTTTTGCGCCATTATTCTATTCGTTCCATCTGTGTAGCGCGCAGCAGCGCTCGTTCACTCCTGAAATATCTACATGACTTTCTAACATTTAGAGATGAAAAATATACCTGTCAGTTATGCACTGAGGAAAACACAATGTCTCAAATGCATTAAACAGCACAAATATTTGCTGTTTGTTTGCCGTGGTGATATAGTCCTAAACAGTATTGTCTTATCCTGTGTTGTTATCGAAAATCTTGCTATTACTTAGAAGGTCTATATACCAGTCTGTGTAGAGAATAGAGGTGCAGTTACAATGGATGGCTTTTTATTAGTAAATAAAAACAGAACTTTTATGCAAATTACAAATACACTATACATGTGAAGTGAGCAAAACAGCATTATTAGCATGCCAGCGTCCCTTTACAGTAGGGCTAATATGGACAAAAACATTATCATGATCTTTTTTTTTTTCATATCGGTTGATATCGATAATATTTACTACCTCATTTTTATATATGGTGAAATGTAATTATTCTGATTGTTTGAGTTTTATTAAAATTAACCACCATTAATTTAGATCATGCTAACCACAGTTAAAAGCACACATACACCACCTCAATACCATGGTAAAAATGTACCTGTACGGTTTCTAGCTATTTGTATAAAATCATAGTAGTATGTATACTGTAACAGTACATACTGTGAACAGTAGATACATTTAGTAGGCTATTAATGGACAAACGCTATAGCATGAGAATTATATTTTATACATGAGAATGATAAAAATGATATATATATATATATAACATTTTATTGAAAAACTTTACAATTGAACATAGTTTCCTTCAAAGTCTGCACCTTGTGAGAATGCTCCCAGCGATGTTTCCATCCTTCTTAATATCATTCCTGGAAGTCTTTAAGTGGGATGGTGTTCAGAGGTTGCGTCGTGGCTCTTTGGATGTTATCCACACGACCAAAATGCTGTGCTTTCAAACCATCCGTCATCACCCTTTCAGCCAAAACCCCTGACAGCCGAAGTACTGTGACTCAGAGCGTTGTTGTGATGCAGATGATAGCGCAGCTTCTCCATAAGCTTTCCTCACCATTTCCAAAGTTTCTGATGCACTTTTACCCAGTTTCACTAGGGTTGTGCCGACAGACGATAGTATCGTGTAGCTGATGGATTACAGTGACGTTAGGCTCCTTACGCTCGAGTTGGTGCACTCTCAAACTATGAAAGCAAAGTAAATAATGAAATAAATGAGCGAGATAATATTGTGTATCGAAGATCTCACTCAAATTTCACACAAAATTTTATCTCGTGCCGCTGTTCCAAACTCGCATTTCTCTTAATAGGGCTGGGTAAAAAAATTGATATTAATTGATATTAATTGATTCTCTTCTTTACGGAACAATATCGATTCTAAGAATTGATCAGTCTAGTGTGTTTTCAGTTAATGAAGGAAACCAATAAATCCCATCCAATAAATCGCAATAAGCTTTGTGCTTTGGTGCTTTTAATATGAAACAAAGTCTCAGGTTTCAATTTATGTCCATTGTATTGCAGTATTCAAACAATAAATGCCGTTTTGGCGCTGTTTAATGTGAAGTGACAGATCACTGTAGCGCTTCGATCAACAGATGTTACCTGATCATCTCCTCCACATTAATACCAGATTCAGCACTAAATAAACATGACTAAACATCTGAAGGTAAGTTAGAAGAAAGAGTGCCACTTTACAAGCCGTATTCTGTCTCATGTAATCTCTCAATCAGTGTTTCAGCCGCGCAAAGACGTCAGTGTAAAGTCTTATAAACAATGTCACGTAACGTCACATTTACCTCAGAAACAAAAATTATTTTGTTAAAAATGAATAAAAAAAAATGAATTGAAGTAGAAATATTATGTAATTGTAACTTTATTATTTTAAAACTTAATTGTGCAGTTTTAACAGTTGTATGCTATAGCTTACAAATCAATCAATTGTAACCTTCAATATTACAGTAATATAGTACTAGATGACTCTCATGAATATTTTACAGCATTATTTGAGAGATTTGTTTTCCTTGAGGAAATTTGGCATGTACTGTACCTGATATATATACAAAATAATCAATATTGAATCGAATGGAATTGGTAATCGAATCGAAAGCTTGTGAATGAGAATCAAATCGAATTGTGAAATTTGTGTCAAAACCCAGCCCTATTTCTTAATATGAGGTACTTGAACAGGGTGTCACATAGGGCTGTGTGATTAATTGAAATCGAATCACAATCATGATTTGAGACATTGTGGTTTTGCTAATCCCAAAGCCTGCGATGTGGACGCGATATTAATCTGTTCCAGAGCATATGCATGACTGCAGCCTTGAGTGACAGTCTTACTAACCAACAGAGTGAGTGCACCTCCGTTCTCCCCAATCAGCTCTGCTCTAGACAACTGCGTAAACACCACCATCAAAAAACAACCATCAGACAGAGTGAGTGTGTGTGATATGTCGATAGTTAGGCAAATTAATACTAAATAAAAACTTATGTAATATGAGATTACTTTGGCTCCAAAATGATGGACACCGGACAAAAAAAATAACGTTTATTCGCAAGAGCTGCGTCACAACACGTCTAGAGCTCCCTTATCAGTTCTGCTTTCAGTGCTTAACAATAAAAGAAACATTCTTAGATGTTTTCATTAGTACATGACCGTTATCTTGCACATTTATCTCCCCAACAGATTCCAATTTGAAAGAAGTTTATGATGCGTGTTTGCTATTTCCAAATCAGAAGAGCGCACACAGCTGTGTCTCTGAATGCTTCTCATACTCGCTCCTCTCTGCCGCGTCTCACGGAGGAGCGTTTAACGTTACACTCGCCGCACAAACACAGTCTGTCTCGTAGCGCTCAGTAACACTCGCGCGGCTCCACACCACACGTCTCCACGAGCGCATCTGGCAGTATGGACGAGACTGGACACACGCACACAACCTGTGTCACCTCACGCCTGCCTCCTCGTTTAAAACAAGTGTAAACTCAGTCTGACTGCTTGCTAATTTCACTTTCCATGAAATTAAACATTCAGCACGTTTCCCGCTTGTTTTTAAAATCCCAAATACTTAAATATGAATAAATCAGGCTATGTAACCTACGTAATACTTTAATAATTAACTAAAGTAATACAGTTCTTTCTTTACACAATCTTTCCTGTGAAATCCAGTAATTAAGTAAATTCTGTAAAAGCACACCATAATAATATTCCCTGCTGAAAAAAAAAAACAACAGAACCCCTCCCAAAACACAATAGAAAATTTAATGTATTTAAGGGCTATAATGGGAATTATATTGGTTTAATGTAAACTATAATGGTGTCTATACTGGTATTTGATGGATTCTGTTGGTGGGATGTAATCTGGCAGATGGGAAACAATAGAACAACAGTAATTCCTATTGGAATAATGCCAAAGCACAATACAAAAAGGAATTTTGTAGTTCTTTTAATGGAAATCATAAGAATTTCTGTGATGGTTTCTATTGTTTTTTGTTCAGCAGGGTAATGATACTCATACTGTGCTGCACACTATTGACAATATTAAGCTGAAGCTTGACTTTGCAAATTTAAAATCGCAAATCAAATCGCAATCGCAATATCTTTAAAAAAAATCGCAATTAGATATTTCCCCCAAATCGCACATCCCTAGTGTCACAAATAAAGATATCTGGGCTCTTCTCGGGCGTAGAGCTTCATTCTCATCACGCTCTGGACTCACCTCCAGTAGCGCTGGCACAGTAAATCAATGCAGAATCGATTGGTGGACGGATTCTGAGATCTTCCGAATGAGCCGCGCCGTTTCGTTCTGCTTCTGGTGCATAAACATTAGCCTGTGCCGAACATTTATAAAAATCTTAAAATCAGTTTATCGAGCAACATTAATTGATGAATGACTGTCTGCCCTCTCACATCACTTTGAAGCCATCTTTGCGCCGTGGTGTATGTGAGAATGACATTCCTCTCATGCAGTACTTCATCTGTGCCACTGGGGGCATACACATGTATTTCTTCCGTCGTGAGTGCACGAGAAACATCCCTTCAGAACGGTCATTGCATTCTTCAGTGGACATGACCGTAAATCTCAGTGCTGCGAAAACACATTGAAAGTTGAAACCTTTGACACGACAGCAGCAGACCTACATAAAATGCTGTAATAGACACAGTTTGCTTTGTTAAAAAGATTAGCAGCACACATTCTGAAACACTGCGCTCACATTAGAAAGAGCTGCATTTTTTAATAATGTGTGTCTAGATCTTGCATCTCGTGTTTCAGCAGAATTTCTGCTTCATTTACTAGTTTCTTCACTGTTTTTAGTGCATGCACCTGTTGAATGTGAGAGCTGCTGCTTCATTGTAGTTTTTAGCGTTTTTTCTAAGCATCAGCACAAAAACGTGTTGTGTATTAATCATACCATAGCACAGTGAGGCGCTGAGTGATATATTGGCTGATATTTGGCATTTTTAATTCCTGGCATCGGTCAATAAGTGCTCTAGAAAGGCAACATGCTGTAAAACAAAACAAAAAAAAAACCAAACAAACAAAAAAAACAAACCTTGTGTGTTTTTCATGTACCGTTGGCATTTGTAAATTTTAATTTTTCAGGTAAACTGCTCCTTTAATCATGGCAACCTTAACTGTGATCATGATTGTTTTCTAAGTAGAGAAGAGATAGAGAGGGAAGGGCTTTGAAAGCAAACTGCAATCAGCAAAGACGCCTTTCGTCTTCAAACAGAGCAATTCACAACACATGCTGTAGAAGGAACCTGAACGTGGTTTAAAGCAAAAGGAAGTGTCTTGTTCCAATGCTGTAACATTTTGAGTCCCTGTCATATGTTTATATCTTTGTGGAGATGTACTTGCATTATATAGCCTTGTCTGGCCGAGCTCGCAAGAGCTTACACGTAGGGTTATTTCAGTAAAGGAGTGAAGTATACTGTCTAGTAGTTCTTGTTCATTACCTACCGCCTTTGTTTTGGCAGAGCATCAAAAGGGTTGGGTAGGACTGGGTAAAAAAAAAAAGATTTTTTATTTTATTTTAATAAATTCTCATTTTATAAAACATTATCAATTCTTAAATCCCAAGAATTGATTAGTCTAGTGTGTTTTCAGTTAATGAAGGAAACATTGTAGTGCACCTCCCATCCAGTAAATCGCAATAAACTTTGTAATTTGTAGCTTTTGATATGAAACAATGTCTCAGATTTCAAATGCTGTAGGTTTTGTTACAACAGTCACACAATAAATGCAGTTTTGGAGCTGGTTAATGTGAGTGACAGTTCACTGAAGCTGATCATCTCCTCCACTTTAATAACCGTTTCAGCATGAAATAAACACGAATGAACATCTGAAGTTAAAAGAAAGAGTAGAACTTGCCGAAATCCATGTTCTGCCTCATGTAATCACTCGATCGGTGTTTCATCCACGGAAGGACATCAGTATAACAGCTTGGAAACAATGTCACGTACACTGACAAAAATTACTTGTCTGATTCACGTAAAAAAATATTGTAACAAATTAAAACTCATTTTAAGTAAATTTTACTGCTCTAATATCAAGTACAACATACTCGCTATTATTAAGTAAATCTACTTACTACTAAACTCAACATTAATGAAGAAATTAAATCTAATTGCACCCTAAGTTAATATTACTTAATTATATTTATAAAAAAAAAAAATATTTTAAAGTTGTGTTAAATTAAAGTAATTAAGTAAAGTTTATTATTTTATGCATTTATCAAAATATTAAGTAAATCCTACTATTTACTGAAGTAAATAGGTAGATTTTATTATATGTTTTGTTCGAGATGAACCCATTTACTTAGTTTTTTGAATATATATTAGTCCCTATGATTATGTAAACATTGCTCATTTCTTTTTGATTAATATAACCACATAAACTGTATTAATTTCTGCAGAGTTTAGCTCTAACCCCAATCAAACACACCAGAACAAGCTCATCGAGGTCTTCAAGATTAATACAGAGTTACAGGTTGCTAAATTCTGCAGAGACATGGACCTCGAACGCCAGAGTTGAGAACCTCTGGTCTATACCTTTATCATAAATCACACAACTAAAACACAATTCCAGCATTAATAAAAGTGAATCAGTCACATTCACATGACCTACTAAAGACTGGACACAAGTTTATAAAGGTGCAGTAAAAAAGTGCCATTAATCAACAAAACATGTAGACTTCACTGGTGATATTTGGTCTATTGAAAATAGAAAAAAATAAAGTATGACTGAATGCTACTTCAAGTGTCTGCTGTTCTGTAATACAATTCAATTAATTCAATCTCCATTACCAACATGAACTGCATTTGCTGCACCATACACAGTTTCGACCCCACAAGGTATAAAATATAGACAAACTTAAACAGAACAAGATGAGGTTTTAACCTGACAGAGCTAGGCAGAATAGATATAACCACACCTGTATTAGCTCGTCGTCAGAGTTAGGTCACCCTGTAAATAAACAGACACAATTTGTGATATTAAAACAATGATCTAAAACGTATAAACACAATTTTATATTATGCAGTGAAGAATAGGTAAAAAATAACAGTAATGTTATATCATGCAAATCTATGCATAGATTTATACTTGCCTGAATATGAGAATAGACCAATCACTTCTTCTGTGTGCTCATCAACGTACACGTACTTATTCTGCAGAAACGTGTTCATAAGACTTTGCTTTTTAACCAACAAATTACAGATTGTTCGAGCAAAAGAAAAGTTTTAACTGACAAGACTGGACCGGAATCAACTATAATTAAGTTGAATACCATCATAAAGAAGCGTAAAAACACTTTTACTAACACTTTCTATTCACACTTTTCAAAATTAGTCCTATAAAACAATCGCTGGTGGCAACAGGTGCTTTAGGGTTAGGAAGTATGTTAGCTTAGCATAGCGACACGACAATTAATGAGACTACTACAATGTTATTGCTCTAAACTCTCTCTATTACGTCAGACGAGTGTTTGAAAGAACAGAAACTAGCATTATGCTAAACTATGTGATTGTTTTAATTTAGTAATGATGTTAGCTAGCTAGCAATAATTTCCAGTTATGCTCAAGTGTTTATGTGAAGAACAGCTTTGTGAATCTCTGAGCCTCACTCTGAGTCTCACTGTGACCACACGCAAGTTAACTTTAACGAGGTTATGTGATTAATACGAAGGTCAATGTTTAATGACTCAAGCAAACAAGAATCAAACTATCGAAATGCACACGGACCAAAGTATTACAAATCAGAAATCTAATTTAAAAGACTTATAATAATAATTAGACTTCGAAGCTGTATGAGAAAGTATCACTTCTGACTCTTATTTCTGTGATGCGCAGCTGTATTTTCAGCATCATTACTCCAGTCTTCAGTGTCACATGATCTTCAGAAATCATTCTAATATGATGATTTGCTGCTCAAGAAACATTTCTGATTATTATCAATGTTGAACACAGCTGAGTAGAATTTTTTCAGCATTCTTTGATGAATAGAAAGTTCAGAAGAACAGCTTTTATCTGAAGTAGAATTTTTTGTAGCATTATAAATGTCTGTATCATCACGTTTGATCAATTTAAAGCATCCTTGCTAAATAAAACTATTAATTTCTATCAAAAAAAAAAAAAAAAAAAAAACGACGAGGAAGAGGTTGTGGTGATGCGATCTTTATATCGGCAGCACAGAATAATTCATCGCTCCGTCTATAGCGCATTGTGATGTTTACTCTGTCAGTACAGGAGACGAACCACTGGGCCACTGGCTGCTCTGAGTGATGGAGCCACGCACACATTCTGTTGGCCCCTTAAGTCCGCCTTTTGCATCGGGCCTTGAGCACTAGGGCTGTCAAAATGGCTGAAAAAAATAAATAAAATTTTGTACTTAAATATTATCAATATTCGAATTTAAAAGGCATAATTTCATTTAGGGGGGGGGGGGAAGTGTTTGGCTTCTCTCCTGAGGCCACAAGAGGGCGCATCGAGCAAAATATGACTAATGCACGTTTATTATAATAAAATAACACGACTATCTGAAAAAAGTGCATAATGTTTAAAATAATGTTTATAAATCATATATAATTAATCAAGTTGCTGAAACAGCGTCATGTATGTATTTATAGTTTAATACAAAGGACCAAAAACCAATCACTTAATTTAAAAACATGAGATGCAGTGGGATGAGGGAAAAACATCAAAGATATATACATTTTGTTGTCTGTTTTTAATTTTTCTGGATTCTGTTAAAGATTCAGTGCACGTTTAATGTCAAATGTTTAATATTTTATGAGACTCTGACAGCAGTTCAGTCTCTGCTCGAGGATGCCACAGAAGGGTTCGAGACTGTGTAAGCTCCAGAAGTAGACTGATATGTTGAAGATGAGCTGATATGCTGTGTTTTCTGATGAAGTGATGAGTTTATTCAGTGTGCTGGAGCCGAAGTCATAATCAACAACAACACTTCTGCTTGTGATGAAAATATCCCGCATATGAAGCTAAAGATAAAGAATACAATCAGGAAGATCAGCAGCAGGGGGTTGTATATCTTTCTAAATGCGCTCTCATCTTGCGAGACTAGCGTTGTCACTGCACCAAAATAAAGTAAAATTTCACCGTTCCCTGTGCCAAATTTGGTGCCAACTGGTTATTTTATTAGATTTTTAATAAATGTTTTTACTTGACTAAATGTTAACTATCACACATATATCTGTCATGATTAGGTTTGATGGCTGCACACGTGCATTTGGGAGAGAAGCGCAAGCCGGTATCACTGTACTGCTGCTTTAAGTGTGTGAATTAATATTTAGTTGTTGTTTTCGGTGTCATTTTAGTTTGAGTTTAAAGTTGTGAAAGAGCAGAATGAAAGTGTCTTGTGTTCACCGCTGTGCTGTGGATCCTCCTAATGTCCAAGCAGGGCTCTTCCTGGTCTTCAGTGGTGACAGTCATCCTTACACACAGTAAAGATCCCTACCCACGTGATCACAATACTGCTAGTAAGTTTAAAATAAACCCAAAGAAACAGTGTTTGTGGTTTTTGTCACTTCTCCTATTTATTCATTAAATAAAAAACAATCACTGTCAGGACAGATAATAAAACAACGTGCTTACAGCTGCTTTACGTGTAAACGCGCCATTACCAAAGTAGTTAGAAAAAAAAAGGTTTGGTCATTTATTACACTTGGTTGCTCACTGTTTTTATTTATTCATTTATTTATGTTTGGCCCCATTTTCTTCCAGACTGGCTGAGAATTATTCAGTTCTCTCACTGTCATCCTTTCTTGCCCTCTTTGCAAAAAAAGCTGTGATTTTTCCACTGACCTTCGTAGTTTTGTAAGATAAGATGCTTTTTTTGTTAGACCTGATAATTATTTTGGTATATAATTCTATAAATATTAAAGAGCACCATTGAAAAAGCATTAAAAATGTATTTAACTAATAGTACAAATTTCTAAAAAATACAATTGAATAAAACGATCAGCTAGATAATAGCAACTTGCTTCGTGCTTTGGTCTGGTTTCACTTCACAAATGATTTTATAGGTAATTTACTACACATTGTCATATAAATAATATGAAAATACTGTGATTTATTAAGGCTAAATCTTACTAACCATCTTGCTAAATGAGGTCAACAGGATCTAATTTCTGCGGTGTTCTGAGTGAATGATTTGTTATAAACCCATGTCTCGTGAGTTCAGTGTGGGACAGATCACTTGTTTTAACCCTTTTATTAAAATGAATCGGTTCAAATGACTCGTTAGGTCCCAAATCAGACATTAGCGCGCGTGGACGCGATGTGTGCTAATGCTGGCTGTTAGGACATTGCCAAAGATTGAGTGCTTCATCACTGCACAGTGTTTTATTCGTGAACTGAACGTGTGGTTTGTGTCAGCTGTGTGTGGAAGACTTGTCAGAGAGGTTAAGGTGATGTTCTCTGAGCGCAGCTCACACCCAGCAGTCAAAAAACCCCACCATTTAACCCCCCCCCTCAAAACTACTACTTTAATTACGATTCAAAATACTACGATTACTACGATTATTATAAATGAGCTTGACATTAACAAACAAAACAGGCCTAAATGGAGCAGAAAGTTCAGCTGTGTACTAACTGCTCAAAGCTGATCCTGAACAAAAAGCGTTCTGCTTGGCATAGTGTCATATAGACGGGGCATGTTAGCAGTGAGAGAGGAGACACACACAGAGAGACAGCGCTTCAGACTGTGCTCCTCTCGTGTCTCTACAGGGCTCCGGGTAATAATGGTCTCCGCTAGGGTCTCGGGATGGTGTGTGGTAGAGGTGGACCTCTAGTGTGTGGCGTTCCACCGCTTCATGAAGTCTGAGTCTGGATTGAACAGGGTTTTGATCTTAAATAGCATGAGCTTTCCTGACAGGACCTTGACACTTGCTTTCCCCTCCAAGGACCACATGCACCTAAAGTTTAGGAAGACATTGAAAGATCTCTGGGGGCACAATAATAATAAAAAAGAAAAAACTTAGTTATTAAATAGTTTATACTTCAACCTGCTTTTAAATGACAGTATAAAAGGTATGATCACCTAATAGTTTTTAGCTCAAAACTGATGTTATGGCCCTTTTTGTTAAAAAAAAAGAAAGCATACTTGGGCTGAGCTGTTGATTTCTGTGTGTGTGTGTGTGTGTGTGTGTGTGTGTGTGAGGTATAGAGAGATACGGCTAAAAAAGTTGTGCATCTCATGTTAACGTGTGTAAATAATGTTGTATTAAACAATTCTCTTATTCTGAAATATCCGTGTTCTAAAGGAAGGACATAACATATGCACCTTTGGAACCATCTAAAATTTATTACAATACTTGTGCCATAAATGCAACATTGTCATAATTCATCAGCTGTAGATCATAAGCATTGGCTTGGTATGATTGTGTGATGTTTTTGATTGCGAACAGCTCGAGCCTGTAGCACTCACGCTGATTTAAATCATAGCCTCATGAAGTTTAATATTCACATTAAGCTGTGTTACGATTTTTGTTTATCAGTGCCCAAATGTGAGCGTGTCTGGAGGGTCTTTGACGCTGACCCTGGCGATCGGGCGGTCCCTGACCAGTCTAGGTGTGGCTCGAGCGCAGTCGCTGCTGAAAGCGTGTGAGCTGCTCTGCTCCGTGGCGGTGGAGCTCATGTCCGGTTGTTCCTAGTCTTCCCTCTCAGCTTCACACTGCTTTAGGCAAGGCAAGAAAGTTTATTTATATAAGATTTCATACATAATGGTAATTCAAAGTGCTTTATATAAAAGAAAAGAAAATAATAATAATAAAATAATAATAATCACAACAATAAGACAGGGAATTTAAAAACTTTGAAAATGATTTAAGAATTGATTTAAAGGGGTCCTATTATGCTCTTTTACAAAGTCTTGATTTTGTTTTGGTGGTGTACTACAACAGGCTCTCATACTAGGTTGTTCAAAAACACATTATTTTCACATATTTTACATGATTACAACACCTCTCTCCCCAGTCTGGCATGAACAGCTCGAATAGTTCCTGCATCAAATGAAAGCCTGCCTTCTGAAATACGAAATGTGTTGTGATTGGTTAGCTGGGCCAGTGTGTGTTGTGATTGGTCAGCTGGGCCAGTGTGTGTTGTGATTGGTCAGCTGGGCCAGTGCGTGCTGTGATTGGTCAGCTGGGCCAGTGTGTGTTGTGATTGGTCAGCTGGGCCAGTGCGTGCTGTGATTGGTCAGCTGGGCCAGTGTGTGTTGTGATTGGTCAGCTGGGCCAGTGCGTGCTGTGATTGGTCAGCTGGGCCAGTGTGTGTTGTGATTGGTCAGCTGGGCCAGTGCGTGCTGTGATTGGTCAGCTGGGCCAGTGTGTGTTGTGATTGGTCAGCTGGGCCAGTGCGTGCTGTGATTGGTCAGCTGGGCCAGTGTGTGTTGTGATTGGTCAGCTGGGCCAGTGCGTGTTGTGATTGGCTCCACTCGGAGCCTGGTCGAGAAATGTCATGCCCCTTACCATAGCCACCTGCTGTGAGTTTCATTACGTCTAAATTGTAACCACTCTAAGTTTGTGTGTCTTGGGAAAGCTAGCGTGTCTCTGACATAGTGATAACACTCGTTGTCTTCCCTAGTGCAGCTCAGCCAGGTCTCGTCCCATTTGTTGGTATTTGTGATATCACAAATCCCGGAAAATATGCGTTGTAGTCCAAACAAGTCATTCGTTGTAGTTTTTGAAAAGTGTTTTCTGTTAAATAAAATAGCTCCTTTTGAAGTGGACTTTGAACTTTGCAGATCTTTTTTTTTATTCTCAAACAGCAACATTACAGACTAACTAAAGTTGAAAAGGTGAAAAGCATAATAGGACACCTTTAAGAGGTTTAAAATAAATTTAAAGGGGTCATATAATGCTAAAAAGAACTAGGGCTGGACCAGAATATTTGATTATGCGAATATTCGTGCGGTGGGTTGGCATTCGATTTTCAATTTTTTAGATAAAAAATTTTTTTTTTATTTTTTTTTTTTTTTTTTTTCTCGGATCCCCCGCGAAACAATTCTCATTCACTCTTGAATATAGGCGCTTTTTTACTATCGGGCCGAACTGTCAGAACTGGTCAGGTACGGTTACAGTTGTATTTCCACGTGAGCCTGGTACAGCTCGGCAAGATTCTCGGCCCGGAAGTCTCGGCACGGCTAGACAGTCTCGGTGATGTTGTGTGCATGTGTGGGACGTTGCCACTCTGTTGCCTGGCTACCAGTTTCTCCATAGCTGGCTAAATAAGCAAAAGCGCGCTATTTGATCAAACAGCCAAGTAAACAGCTACGCTACGTTCAATATAAAAAAGAAAAAAAATGTCTGAGACAGTTTGGTCTGTGGAGGAAACATCTGCACTTATTGATATTATACCCGTTGCCTTCTGTTTATTTTATTTTTCACGTCAAGAATTGTGTCCTTTTTTTCTATTATTGAACAAAGTAAATATCAGATAAAAAAGGAGTCCCAAAAACAGAAATATCTGATCATCGTTCATATCGCTGTTTATACTACACTTGCGTTACCAAAGCAACTGACGCATTTGTGTTGCATTCCAAAGAGCTCTGTTATAAGCGCCGCAGTGGAAAACGAAACCGTATCCGTGCTGACTGGCCCGGATCAGCACGGGATCGAACGGTTAAGCAAAGAGAACCGTTCGGCCCGATAGTGGAAAAGCCCATGAATGGCCCATGAGTGAACGTCATGATTCAGTTGATCTGGAAGAGAAGACAAAAGACCTCAGCTGAGTGAGAGCACTTTAAATTGAGTGAGGACAAGACAGAGGCAGTGTGCCAGATATGCGATTTAAAACTGGCCTACTACAACAGCACATCAAGTTTGAAAAAGCACCCGAGTTCTGTAAGTAGTACTCCTACAGTGTATTGTTGGTATAAAAAAAAACAAAAAAAAAAACAACACAACCAAGCTGCATTTATCCACTAATCAGTCATTTTACACATGATAAAAACATGCACTTAATTTGCTTGGAAACTACTTGAGAATACGGCAGTCATAAAAAAAAAAAAACTTACAGTAGCGCAGCCTAATAATAATTTGTCTATGTTAAAAGAACTGTCCTTAACAGACCTGTGTGTGTTGTATCACTAGTGCAGTGTCCGTTCTCGGAGCATATCAGCACTGCTAACATGAGGCACGCCGCTTCCGGCTTGTGCTGTTCTGTAGTTTATTAAAAGTTGATTAATTCTGAACGTGTTGCGTGTCCATAATGCACCAAAATGAGACACTGCACTCCCTTGGGTCCGCAGCACTACACCTGCCACGCGTGAAGCCGGCTGGATGAATGGTTCTCGACATCATCAAAGTGCAAACAGACAGACAGACACAGAGATTCCTGCCTTTATTTGTGTGTATATGTTTTTATATTTGTAAATTATATTATTGGTATATTCGGTGTTGATTACTATCCAAGCTTCGAAGCTCAAAAAAAATGGTATTCGGACCAGCCCTAAAAAGAACATTATTTGGTGTATTTGGTGTAATTCAATTAAACTCCTCTATGCCCCGCCTTTCTGAAACACGTCGATTTTTACAAAGCTCATCATTCTGAAAAACGAAGTGTGCTCTGATTGGCCAGCTATCCAGTGCCTTGTAATTAGCCAGATGCCTCAAGCGTGTGTAAATCTCAACTCCTGTATGGCCACCGTTACAAAGACGAAAATGTTACGCCCCTCACCATACTGTGATGCGTGCATCATATACCTCTGTAAATAAATACAATTTAAATTCACGTCTTGCATACTTCAATGCACTTTGAATGGAACGTATACGTTTGCTTCAAACTAGAATCATCAACAGTCAATAGCAAATACTTAAACTAATAACAAAACATACTTACAGTAGCTGATTCAGAAGTGCCAGTGCCGTAGTATACTGCATCTATCACACGACTCTCTGAAATATTTCCAAATATATTTGAGGACTAGAAATACAGAACCGTTGAAAAGGACACAGGCTTGTGTTGTAGATGTTTCTTAGGCTTTAGCCTTTATAAAGCTTGTTCTGAATGAAATGTACACAGAGCATAATTTTCCAAAGACTTGGCTTGTTTAATGAATACAGATACATGTTTTTTGGTAAAGTGATCATTTTCTCAAGGGGAACTGAAATAACTTTTTAATTATTTTCCATATGGCCAACAAATACACTAAAACGGAAGAGTTTGCCGAGGGGTGTGAGATCTTTGATGGTCAGCTGTGACTGTCTAACTAAACTCTTGTGTTCACACTAGATTTTTTTTCTTCTTAAATTCATGTTTTCAAGCCGACTGTTCAAACTGCCATGTTTGATTGTTTTTTTCTCTTCATACTGCAGCACATTCACATTGATTGCCATAGTAATACACCTTGAGCAGATTCCCCATTCACAAGACTTTAGCAGTAGGCTAGATGTTTCTTTGTTGGTTATATACATTTGTCACAGATAACAGGGTAAAATCAGAGAAGAGCAGCAGATGTCCTGCTTAATGCTGTCACTGCAGGGAGAAATGAGAACCAGTCAAAGTGTTGATTGCTGTCTTCAGTGTTTGGATATTTAACATGCTTTGGATATTTCTTTAAGACATTTATACCTGTTGAGAAGAGCCACAGCCTGCCACAGTCTGACTGTTCAGATTGAGACACGTTACCAGAAATCTGAAGGTGACTTGTTTTTTTTGTTTTAAAAAAAAAAAAAAAAAAAAAAAAATTTGCAAGTAGCAGCAGATGATCACTTTAGTGGGTGGTTTATATGTCTTTAATTTCTCAGTGAACATCATAAAATCACTTTTAAAGCCATTATTAATATATTGGCTAACTCGGTTTTCTTTCTAAGTACAAAAAAAAAACAAAAAAACTATTGTGTATCAGCAGTTAATTTCGTTAAACAGCAGCTTTGCCAACAGGACGGATGAACAACCGAACATTAGAGGCACTATATAAAAGTTACATTGCTTGTGTTTTGCAGTTCTTTAGCCTCTGGGTAGAAACTGTGCCTTGTCTCCTCCCTCTTTCTTTTTCCAAAACAGATTGCACAACAGATGTATACAATGACTAAGCCAGTGCAATAGCCTCTGGGCTCATAGCTGAAATTGCTTTAAACCTTTAAGCAGTGTAAAATAGTTTTTTTTTTTTTTTTTTTTTTTTTTTTTTTTTTTTTTTTTTTTTTTTTTCTCAGAAAACCTTGCCTTCCCAAAGTTACTTTTTTTTTACTGAGTAGGAGGTTAATCATAGATTTTCAGAAAGGTCTGTCAGGAGCTGATTTGATATTAGCAGACAGAAACAAATAATAATCACAATGATACTACTGTATTTCACAAATAAGTGCAGTTGTTGTTAATAATATAAAAATGACAAATTATATTCCATCAACTTTCATCAAAACTGGCCATTCTGACACTGAAATTAGAGTTTAGGATGTACACTTACACATTGCTGTTTCCAAACAACATTGCTACCTAAACAGCATGTTTTAATTGAACAACATTTCTATTATTTCAGTTGATCTCCGCTCCTTCTCACAGCCTGAGATCTCTGGATTTACATTTACATTTACATTTAATCATTTAGCAGACACTTTTATCCAAAGCGACTTACAAATGAGAACAATAGAAGCAATCAGATCAACGAGAGAACAACAACGGTATACAAGTGCCATGACAAGTCTGTTAGTCTAGTACAGAACACGTAGCCAGGGTTTTCTTTTTTTTTTTTTTAGAATATGCTAGACAAGAAAAGAAAAGGTAAGTGCTAGTATTAGTAGGTTAAGATTTTCAATAAATTCCCTTATTTCGATTGATGTCATATTAAAACCCCTTAAAGAGATAGTTCACGCAAAAATTAAAATGTGATGTTTATCTGCTTACCCCCAGGGCATCCAAGATGTAGGTGACTGTTTCTTCAGTAGAACACAAATGGAGATTTTTAACTCAAACCGTTGCAGTCTGTCAGTCATGTAATGGAAGTGAAGGGGAATCATGGCTTTGAGAGTCAAAAAACATACACAATCAAAACAGGCTGAGGAAGACGACGCGGACACGCTCAGGACACTTCAGACATTGCGGTGAAAATAAGGGGTAAAAAATGATATAATTACTGTTCAGTTCCTTGCAGAGACCAATCGTTTTGTGTCTTTACACATCAGTGTAATGTCACAAGCGGTTTCATTTGGATTTTTCTGTGTATGTTTTATTTATTTATTTTTTTGACTCTCAAAGCCGTGATTCCCATCCACTTCCATTATATGACTGACAGACAGCAACGGTTTGAGTTAAAAATCTTTGTGTTCTACTGAAGAAACAAAGTCACCTACATCTTGGATGCCCTGGGGGTAAGCAGATAAACATCACATTTTCATTTTTGGGTTAACTATACACACACTCTAATCAACGATTTCACTCAGTACTTCTATACAAAACTATTTAAAATTAAAGGATTAGTTCATTTTCAAAATTAAAATTGCCTGATAAATTACTCACCCCCATCTCACCCAAATGTGTACGTCTTTCTTTTTTCAGTTGAGAAGAAATTAAGTTTTTTTTATAGGGCTGCACAATTAATCGAAATTAAATTGCATAGGCAATAAATCGCGATTAGGCAGAAGCTGTGATTGTCATGCGTATCTTTCAGTGAAGCACGGTTCTGTGATCAGCAGTAAATCTCCATCCAAAGGCCAGATGGCGCTCTCGCCCTGAAAATCCAAATATGCCCCGAAGAAGAAATCCTGCAGCTTAATAAACAAAAGATTTAACTGCTTTCATTGATTCAACGTGACTGAAACACACAACTATGGCAACATAATATTGTGTGCCTTAATTATTCTGTTTAAGAAGCCACGTCATCTCAAAGGGTTTATTTTAAACACTTGACTGACGTTGTGAAGTGAATTTGGAGTTAAAACATGTTATTAAATGCGGTATTTTAAGGTTATTTCAGGTGTTTTAGCGTTTTCTAGGATGGGGTGTAGTTTACTGAGAAGATATGTAGTTGGATTTCATTATCGAGAATGATTTTGTCGATTTCATAATACTACAATTATATCATCTGCGATTATAAACGCAATTTTGCATAGCTTGTCCGAGAACTATGGCTCTGCGTAGAAAATGCTGCTCCACCTGAAAGCAGGTGATGGAGATTTACTGCTGATCACAGAACCAGCTTTACTGACTAAATGCGCATGACAATCGCAATTAATTGCGTGCAATTAATCGTGGAGCCCTAGTTTTTGATGAAAACATTCCAGGGTTATTCTCCTTAAAATGGACTTCAACGGCTACCAAACGGTTGAAGGTCAAAATTACAGTTTCAGTGCAGCTTCAAAGGGCTCTACACAATACCAGACGAGGAATAAGGGTCTTATCTAGCAAAACGATCTGTCATTTTCTAAAAAAAATAAAATAAATTATATTCTAGGGCTGGGCCAAAAAATGTTTTATCGATTAATCGTTTTTTTTTTTTTTTAATGACGTTGATTCAATATCGATTATTAAAAGCCGCAAATCGATCTTTTCTGGTATTTATTACAGCAAACATTTAAAACAAGATCTGATTAATGAGAATCTTATCATTAGTCTTCTCCACTATGACACCCTTATGTAATGTTACAACGCAAAGCCTGTCATTCAATCAGTGCTTATCCTGGCGGAGATGCTGTTGACAAAAACTAAGAACAAGGCAATATGTGTGATTTGCAATTCTCAGGTAAAATTCTGTAGTAACACCGTGTGTACACCGGACATGACACTTGTCGCGCCGCAACAGCTAAAGTCTGTCTACTCTGGATGCAACAAAGCTACCATTGAAAATCTTTTAAAATTTGTGTCAATACGTCATAAATAGAATGCAGCAGCAGTTTTCTGTCGGGGATTTGTCACGCCGCATCTAGTGTAGACAGCATCACTGATTATGAGTTCTACAGTATTTTGTCACGCCGCTCGCGTCCTGTAGTCACACTGTAATACTACAAATGTGTGGAAGCATTTGACATCACGTGTAAAGGCGCCATGATTTCCGCAATGAATGAATGAATGAATGAATGAATGAATGAATGAATGAATGAATGAATGAATGAATGAATGGCAGAAAGCACTGTTTTGTTAGCGCTTGTTGTTTGTCGTTTCTCCAATCACAAATGCAGGCATGGTTTTATGTTTACGCAGCACAATACGCAATGCAACGCGTAAAAAGACAGTATAAATCATTATAATCCGCAATTATGTCCCCACTGGATGCAACAAATGCCGTGCTTTAGTAAGTGTGTAGAAAACAAAAACTGAAGTAGTTTAAGTCTTTGGTTCTTTTAAATGTAATGATTTTGGCTCACATTTAACAAAAACCCACCAATTCTCAACATATTAGAATACTTCATAAGACCAATAAAAAAAAACATTTTTAGTACTCAATACTTGGTAGGGACTCCTTTTGCTTTAATTACTGCCTCAGTTCGGCGTGGCATGGAGGTGATCAGTTTGTGGCACTGCTGAGGTGGTGTGAAGCCCAGGTTTCTTTGACAGTGGCCTTCAGCTCATCTGCATTTTTTGGTCTCTTGTTTCTCATTTTCCTCTTGACAATACTCCATAGATTCTCTCTGGGGTTCAGGTCTGGAGAGTTTGCTGGCCAGTCAAGCACACCAACACCATGGTGTGCAACACCGCTATATAAATAAAGGTGACTTGACTTGGCTTACCCTCCTTGTGAAGGGTGTCAATGATTGTCTTCTGGACAACTGTCAGATCAGCAGTCTTCCCCATGATTGTGTAGCCTAGTGAACCAAACTGAGAAACCATTCTGAAGGCTCAGGAAACCTTTGCAGGTGTTTTGAGTAGATTAGCTGATTGGCATGTCACCATATTCTAATTTGTTGTGAATTGGTGTTTTTTTTTTTAAATGTGAGCCAAAATCATCACAATTTAAAGAACCAAAGACTTAAACTACTTCAGTCTGTGTCCATTGAATTTATTTAATACACGAGTTTCACAATTTGAGTTGAATTACTGAAATAAATGAACTTTTCCAAGACATTCTAATTTATTGAGATTAGGCCTGGGACGGTTACCGCATTACCGCAATACCGCGGTCACGTGACGCCTACCGCGGGTCTAAACCTGTAACCGTCATCACCGCACAAAAAAAAAACATCTGAATGCCTTCGGCAGAATTCAAATGAGCCATTTTAATCTAGATTAATTCCAAGATTACAGTGAGATTAATCTAGATTAAAAAATGTATCTATGCACCTCTAATAGGCTAATAGCATTCAATTTGTATTGACTATTAGGCCTAGAGGACCTGTGCAATGTCTTGTAGCCTATATATTGAATTTCATTTCATTTTACTAAAGCATAAAATACAGGCGGATGACTCATGAGAAAGCCAAAAAAGCAGGACCTCAGTTTTTAATTGCACGTGCTTATTCTGCTTAACACAATTCTCTCACGTGGTTGCGCAGCAGCCGACAATTGCGCATTTAAGCTACTATTCCATCGAAACATGGCATTTATATGTATAATATATAAAATATGTAGACATATAGGCTAAATTAATATAAATATTTAAAAATCTATAATATATATAAATATTATTTATATTATATCTTTACATATTTATATTAACTTAGCCTATATCTCGTGTGCGCTTTGGTCTCAGTGTGGTTCAAGGCTGTAATTTAACGAATGCTATTTAATTTAACAAAGTGTCGCTGCTCACAATATTGTGGTTGTTTTTTTTTAACTTATAAATATTATTTATATTTATCTTATTTATAAATATTATTTATATTTATCTTATTTATAAGTAAAAACAACCACAATATTGTGAGCAGCGACACCTCAGGACGTGTGTTCAGTGCTGCAGGTAACGTCGTTACGTCTTTCAGGGCCTCCCTTAAACCTGACAAAGTGAACATGCTAGTTTTTCTAGCAAAAAATATGAATGTTCTTATTCTAAATGTGAAATAATAAATGTTAAATAAACGTGTTCCTTATGCTCAATTGCTTAGCCTCTGTGCGCGCAAAAGTCGTTATAGTTTAAGTGATTGTTTGATGACGACGACTGTAGCCTAATCTGAAGGTAAAAATATGGAAAATAAACATGCAAATTAATATCTATTACTGATCAATACGATAAATAAAAATGTGTTTGTAAATGTTTTATGATGCTCTATCTTCAGATCTCTGTTGTGAATTGCGATCAGATCTGATATCGCCCCCCAAAAATATGAAGGCTAGGGTAACCTCGCCTATTATTTCGTTTTGCAGAATTTTTATTTCAGACATCATTCCATTTCTGTTCTTAATGTTCATGTTCTAAATAAAAAAAATAAAAAAAAAGTGAAATAAACCTGTTCCTTATATTCGTTTGCCTCCCGTGTGTGCGCGAAAGTGAAAGTCCATCGATCACGGTGGTTTAGGGGTGTGGGGTTTTGCGGGATGCGGTTTACCGCAATACCGCGGGAATTTATTGCTTTTCAACCGCGGTAAGAAAAATTCAATACCGTCCCAGGCCTAATTGAGATGCACCTGTATACAACTTTGAGTAGCCTAATTTTTCATTTTCAATTTCTAGAGAAAGCACAAAATCCCATGAACAGCAACGTAAATGAAAAAACGATAATGTACATTCTTAAAGACACATGTAATCTGTAAAATGTAGCAGTTTTTAAGTAGAGTTGGTGGTAAGAGTTGGCAAACTTTTGTTGATCCAACTTTTCAGTCTTTCCTAGAGTGAATGATTATATAATGGACTCACTAATGTGGTTTTCTTTTCTCTCTTTTCTCCTCTTCTCTCGTGATTGCAGAAGATGTTGAGATAGTGTGTGTGAGCGAGTGCTGTGGTCAAGTCCGTTCTGTTTTGGCAGTAGACGAATGGCACAGGGAAACCAGCAGATTGACAACCAGGTTCTGCACCACCTGCGGCAAAAGTTTCCAGAGGTTCCTGAAGACGTGGTGTCCAAGTGTGTCCTGCAGGTGAGGTACACACACTGCACTAGGGAATTTGTACATTCTTTTAAAATTCAGCTAATCGATATCAAAAGTGACACATACAGTCAGGTTCATATATATTTGGACACCGACACAATTTTCATAATTTCTGTCACCAGAATAGAATTAAAATGAAGTAATCAAGATGAAATTGAAGTACAGACTTTAAGCTAGAACAAAAGAGGTTGCACAAATATATAAAATCCCTAGGAATTACAAACATTTTTATACACAGTCCCCCATTTTCAGGGGCTCATATGTAATTGGACAAATAAATATAATCATAAATAAAATGTTTTACTACATTTTTAGTATTTTGTTGAAAATCCTTTGCAGGCAATGACTGCCTTAAGTCTGGAATTCATGGACATCACCAAAGACTGGATATCTCTATGATGGATTTGTTTTGATTTTGAAGCCTGATGGTGCGTTCACACCAGACGCGAATAGAGTGTCTGGCGCGAGTGATTTCAATGTTAAGTCAATGCAAAGACGCGAATAGACAACCTGCGGCGCGTTTCGCGCGAATGAGGCGGCGCGAATTGAGCGTTTCGGGCGAAACGCGCTAGTTGAAAAATCTGAACTTTGGCGAAATTTCGCGCCGCGTTAACCAATCAGGAGCTTGCTCTAGTAGTGACGTGATTACGACGTAGCGAGCGGAGGGAAAATCCGAAACAACAATGGAGGACAAAGTCATCATCGCTGTATGTGGATACCCGGAGCTATATGATACTTCTTCATACTTCTACAGAAACAGGAATAAAAAGGATCTTGCTTGGAAGAAAGTGAATTATATTTTATCTTGAACCACTAAAGAGATATCAGAGCCAGCGGCAAATGTCAGAAGGACTAGCCGAGTTAAGACTGCTCTAGGCGGATACATGATCAACTGAGCTCCCGCTGATCGCATGGAGCTCGTCTCCGAAATCGGCGAAACACATTTTTTAAATGGACGCTGTTTTTATAAATAAACCGCATATTTGAGTTTAAAACAACTACATTCTCGCCTGAAATACTTTTAAAACTAACTTTCATGACACGATAACAGTAATATTTTGAAAACTATCTGAATAAAAATGGTGGTTGAAATCACAATGCTGCGTGAACTCAACTGGCAGAAGCCCCTCCCATGACGCGAATTCGCGTCTGTTGTTAAGTTAATTTCACGCGCGAATGAAGCGAATTTCATGCGCGAATGAAGCGAATGAACTCAAAATGTTCAAGCGTCCAACTACGCGTGAATAGCGCGATTTATTCGCGCAAGTCGCGTCTGGTGTGAACGCACAGTAACAATCATCTGTTTCACTTGTATGAAGAGATTCTTTGACAGCATGATGTGGTTCACAGCAACAGCTTCTAAATGCAAATGACACACTTAGAATCAACTCCAGACCTTTTACCTGCTTAATTGATGTAGAAATAATGAAGTAATAGCCCACATCTGTCCATGAAACAGCTTTTGAGTCAACTGTCCAATTACTTATGGTGCCTTGAAAAGGGGAGGAGGTACATATTAAAGAGCTGTAATTCCTTAACCTTTAACCTCCTATTTTAATATGAATACCCTCAAATTAAAGCTCAGAGTGTGCACTTGAAGTCCATATTCATTAAATAACTGTAACTGGAATATGTTTTGGTCTGCAGCTTAAATAATAAAAATTGTGCCTGTGTCCAAATACATATGAAATTAACTGTATGCAGAAGTGACACACACACACAGTATCTACTCAATCTGAAGCTAACAGACTTGTCTCCCTCTTCTCTCCCCAGAATAAAAGCAATTTAGCTGCGTGTTGTGAGTACCTGACCAAGGTGAGTCCTGGTTTCTTGTATAGCGAAGGCAGCCAGAGTTCGACAGATCTTCGCAATCACATGACCCAGCTCAACCTCGGCGTCTCTCAGAATACCCATGATGCCGTGCAGCGCGATGTAGTGAGGATGAATGGCAGCAGGACTGTCACCCCCAGCGCGAGTGATGGGCCTTTGACCGTGCCGTCCCCTCTCTCCGAGTTCTACCAGTCTGAAACGCCGTCCGTGCCGACACACACGCCCGTGAGCCTCGGGGCCTTCGCCACCATGGAGTCCACTCGCAAGCCACAGCCTCCTCAGCACCTGGGCCTTTACCAGGTCGGGGGCAAAGGTCACGGACCGCCTCCCACCCCGCGCTTCAACCCAATCACAGTGACACTTGCGCCCAACACTGGCCGCAACACGCCGACCTCCCTGCACATCCACGGTGGGCCTCAGTCGGGCCTGAACAGCCCAAACTCCATCTACATCCGGCCGTACGTGACCCAGCCGGGCTCCACGCGACAGGTGCAGGGCCGGGCTCAGTACAGCCCCACCTCGCAGCCCGCACAGCAGATCTACCAGATCACCCATCCTGCAGCTTCCCAGAGCTCCTGGAGCGGCGGCCAGCATCAGACCTCGCACGTGTACATGCCCATCAGCTCGCCCACCAACACCCAGGCCCCCTCCATACCCTCGGCCGTGGCTTTGCAGGCCGCCTCCTCCTCACCCTCACCGTCCTCCAGCTTGTCCTCCTTTAGCCAGTACAATATCCAGAACATCTCGACCGGGCCGCGGAAGAATCAGATCGAGATAAAGCTGGAGTCTCCGCAGAGGGTGTCCGGAGGGTCGAAGGCGACGCTCCTGCGCTCCGGCTCTGCGCCGCGAGCCGCCTGTAGCTCCACGTCTTCGTCCTGTCCAGCGTCGTCTTCGCTGGCTGCGTCCGCAGGTCCCTCCACTCCCATCTCGATCGGTGGCACCGGGCTGAGTCGCAGCCAGCCCACGGTGTACATCTCCCCGTCCCCGCCCACTGCGGATGACTGTGCCCTCGTTCCCAACGCCCCTCGCTCGCAGCCCAAGTTCTACATCTCTGCGAACACGTCAGCCGACGATGGAGGGGCGAGGAACCCACCGACGGTCTACATCTCGGCCAATCCCTCGCTGCAGGGCTCTGCCGGTCTGCGAGCTTTGGGGAGCCAGGTGAGCATGGGCCCTGCGTACATACACCACCACCCGCCCAAATCCCGGCCCTCTGTGGGAGCCGGAGGCACGGCCACGTCTCCTCGTGTGGTGGTGACACAGCCCAACACCAAATACACCTTCAAAATCACTGTCTCCCCCAATAAACCTCCGGCTGTGTCTCCTGGGGTGGTATCGCCCACCTTCGAGCCAACTAACATGCTCAGTCTGCCGGGTGATCACCATTACACGGAGCAGGATCCGCTGTACCAGTCCGACCCGCTCTCACCTCACCGGGACAAAAGCTCGGAGCCACGCAGACTCAGTATGGGTTCGGACGACGCCGCGTACACACAAGGTACGTTTGTCAGTGAGGGCGAGCACTTTCTCCAGCTCTGGTGTTTTGTTGATTGTGTTTTATGATGCCTTCCATTCAGATTTAAAGGATTAGTTCACTCCAGAATTAAAATGTCCTGATAATTCACTCGCCCCCATGTCATCCGAAATGGTCATGTCTGTCTGTCTTCAGTCATGAAGAAATTGAGGTTTGAGGAAATTGAGGAAAACATTTCAGAATTTTTCTAAATATATTGGACTTCAATGGTGGCCAACGGGACTTCAATGAAGGTCCAAAACTGCAGCTTCAAAGGGCTCTAAACGATCCCAGCTGAGGAATAAGGGTCTTATTTAGTCAAACGATTGCTCATTTTCTAAAAAAAATGAAATATTTGCTTTTAACCACAAAAGCTTGTCTTGCACTAGCTTGACCTCACACGTTCATAATCCTGTTGGAAAGGTCATGCACCGGAAGCACCAACCCACTGTTTTCAAACCGAATGTGCAAAGAAAGTCAAACACCCTTAAAGTTGGAGGAGAAAATGAGTTTGTCGCCCTAACCTACCATTTTGAACCGAAGTACATAGAGAGAGAACTAACTGTACGTGACTTTTCCAACGTGATTTTGTAATGCACATCACAGAGCTAGTGCAAGATGACCATTTCTTGTTAAAAAGTACATTTAATTTTTTTTTTAGAAATGAGCAATTGTTTGGCTAGGTAAGACCCATATTCCTCAGCTGGGATCGTTTAGACCCATTTGAAGCTGCAATTTGTTCCTTTAACCTGTTGACCACCACTGAAGTCCACTAAATGGAGAAAAATCCTAGAATGTTTTCCTCAAAAAACTTTGTGACTGAAGAAAGAAAGACATGAACATCATGAACGATGTGGGGGTGAGTAAACTATTGGGAAATTTTCATTCTGGAAGTAATCTAATCCTTTAATACATTATTTGATGAAATTTTTGTAGGATATTTTTCCATTCTAAGATATATTTTTAAGATTTCTAAACTAGAACTGTCCTCACCACCACCCTAGGCTATTTCAGATATTTACCCTTTTTATCCTTCTGTTTTAAGGTTGCTAGACATTAAACCTAGCTAATAAGTACCTAAAATAGACACATGGTCCATCTGATCTGCTCACGGTGTTCATTAGAAAAAAATAATAATTGTGTTAAATTCTGATACCGCAAATAATCTTTCTTCTGCTTTCGCCTCTTTCTCTGTATATTAGCCAATATTGAGAATAATGCCAGAGATGTTGACACGCCCTTGTGTTCCATATAGAAAGCAGCCTACCTAGTGTGAGGCATGTTATATATTTTATGTGTGTTGTAAAATCTTATGAAACTAAGAACCCAGACATGCTCAGAATTTTTTTTCCTCAGATATGTATCTCGTATATGGATTTAACACTGTCTACTGCTCAATATACAGCATTGAATTAAGATAGTTTCGTTCTACACCAGAAAACAAACTATCTATAATGCTTACAAGAATGCATCCTAAAATATAATTAGAGGTACAATTTGCATCAAGCCACATTTGAAAATGTAATTAATGTATTTGCTTAAAACCCATTTTAAACCGTCATCAAGTGCTGTTAATAACTTCCAACTTTTATCTACAGTTGATTTTGATACTATAATAGGCAGACATGCACTCTTTATATGTTTAATAATGCTACACTGCTCATCATTTGTCAAAAAAAAATTCTTATTATAAAAATACCATGAGCTGCATACAAAACACATAAAGAAAATATATCATCATGATCATATGTCTGTTTGCTTTCATATTTCATATGTAGAAAAATGTTTTACTCATTTTTTTTTGTACAGAAGATCTGTAGAGTGAACAAGCTCTGACTCATATAACACTTGCGCACAAGGAAGAAAATGGACTCTCCAGATCACATAATTCAATGGATAATTAATATAAATTTATTAATAGAAAACCTTGTGTCATTGCAGAGCGACGGGGAAAAAATCGACATAGGATTAAAAAAAACGTCTCTGGTTATGCATGTAACCATGGTTCCCATAGAGGGAACGAGACGCTGCGCCTCCTAGGGGGCACATTGGGGAATGCAGGGGAACTGCATGACCGGAGTCTGAAGCATGTGTGAAACAACGCCAGTCTATTGGTCCATCAGGCCCATGACGTCATAGGCGGGGTGCCCGGAAGTAAAAAAGGGCACCTGCTGAATACGTCATCCACTTAGCTGTCTGAAGGAGATGTAAACAGGCAGGCCGAAGGCATGGCAAGCGGGCACAGTGTCTCCTTCCCTCTCGGGGAACAATGGTTACATGCGTAACCCGAGACGTTCCCCTTCTAGGGAACTCCACGCTGTGCCTGGAGGCACATTGGGGAACGAAAATCAACCAGCCCGTGCCAAGGCGCATGCCTGCCCACCTGGTGGGGGAGTACCAAGAATGCAACAGATATACACAAAACCTTTTCTCAGAAAGGGACCATGCGACTGCGCCACGGGCCGCTCACACAACTTGGCAGAAATGGGGAACCCGATTAGATCAAGGAGAACATTCAACCCAAGTTAAGAGCACAACTATCCTCAGATAGCTATGCTGTGTGAGCCATATAAGCCTAGATACACAAGACCACTGAATAGACTAACTAGAAAGCCTCTAGAGGAGCTCAAACATAGCTACATAAATCCCCGTAAAGAGAAATAGCTGCTGAGCAAGAACACAGCAATCCTCAGATAGCTATGTCCTTAAGGTGGTACGAAGGCTTGTAGACCAGAATAACCACACACAGCTCGCTTAGATAGCCAGGCAAAACCTTCCTGCAAAGCTGCCCAGACCACAGAGAGTGGGCTATCTACTTACAACCCTAGCAGGGGAGACGGCACTGTCTAGGTAAGGGCTCAAGAGACTGCTATTTGAAACCCTAGGCAGTAGGAGTGGGCAATATGAGCTAAAATTAATATCACGATATTTTACACTGTCCAGGCAATATCGATATTATATTGCGATATGAAAAAAAAATAATAATAATAATTGCAGGCAAAATATTTTAACCTTATATAACTAGAAAAAGTGAGGGATTGGACATAGATCTGAAATCATCAATGTTGTAAACGGGGCATCAGTTTACTGTCATGGATTTGTTGCATCACGCCGCATCCACAACAGAGAACATCACTGGGTTCTATTTGCTTTTGTCAAATCGAACCGCTCGCGTCTGGTGTAGATGCTTAGAGCAGAACCATGCATCATTCATTTATATTTCTACATGACTCCCTGAAATAGAACTCTGATTCGTCAATCACGCATCTAGTGGTCTGTTATTAGTATAACCACAGCTGCTACAACTGATAACGGAGCGCTCAAGCGCGTACTGCGAGTCCTGTTGAGGTAATTAAAACGAATTAAAATCGTAAACATCAAACCATGTCTGCATTTGTGATCGGAGAAATGACAAACAAGCGCTACTCTACACTGCTCAAAACTCACGTTTGAATCATCAGTGGAATGAAGTACAATTGAATCATGTAAACATACTTACAGGCATTGTAGTCTACAGTGAAAAAGGAAAACTTGAAATCGCATCTCATGACCCGTTTAAAACAACGTAACGTTGACCAATGTGCTGTACAATCTCTAAATAAAAATTACACAGTATTAACTTTCAGACAATCAATGACCAACAACAACAAATATTATAAAAAAGCCTCTTGCTAATTATTCTGGAGAACCAAACGCTAATCCCTAAATGCCTCATCACCACACAACTTACATTTATATTTATGCATTTAGCAGACTCAAGTTCACTCAACTTCAGTCTAGTCCTTGGAGTGTCTAGGATCTTTTGATTTGCTGATCTGAGAGGTCTGGTGCTACTTTAAAGAGACCCCTCAATGCTTGTATATGTTCTGGCATCATTACAGACTGTTGAAGCTGTTAATGGTTGGTGCGTGTTTCTGTCAAATATCTTGTTTTCTCGAATACTTCACATCATGGAGGTTGTAAAATGGGAATGCTTTTTTATCAGTTTATAGTCTCAGATGTTCTGTCTAGTTGATCAGATGTTCTGCATTGTTGTTTTTGTGTGAATAGTTTCATTCCACATGTATCTGACCGTGGTCCGTGTGAATTTGCAGCTTTGCTGGTGCATCAGAGAGCACGCATGGAGCGACTGTGGCACGAGTTAGAGCAGAAGAAGAGAAAGCTGGAGAAGCTGAAAGAGGAAGTCAACGAGATGGAGAATGACCTCACGAGGAGACGAATGCAGCGCTCCAACTCCGTCTGTCAGATTCCATCTGTACGTTAATGCTTTTAGGAAAACATTTCCTCTATATTAGTCTATATTTGCTCTGACAACAGTTTGAGTGTGATTCTTTACGAAATTGGTGCAATTTGTGATTTTTTTTTTCCTGTTTCGTTATGTTTAAATAATCTATGTAAGTTGCCTCAGAGCATTTTTTTTTTTCTAGAATGTCAGTAATCTTGAGCACACTTGAGTCCGATGCATTTAGAGAGTATATCTGGTCTGTATATCTGATTTTTATAATGGACGTGATGCAAAGTAACAAACACTGTTAAATCTAGAACAACGCAATTCACTTTTACACACTTGACATGTATATCTCAATTTGTTTTCAGATTGAGGAGATGCAGCAATTGAGGTGTAAGAATAGACTTCTACAGATCGATATTGATTGTTTAACCAAAGAGATTGACCTCCTTCAGACACGAGGTGAGTCTATAAAGAGCTTACACTTGCTTTCTCTGGGTTTTCGCAGCAGTTTGTGTTTCCAGCACCGAGCTGCTTGGTTTGCAACTGTTCAGGAAAAATGTGAAAGGTTTAAAAAAGTTAAAACAGACGGCAAAGTGTGCTTAGTTGATAAATGACAGAATGACTGGAAGGTCGGGGTAGTTTCAGTTTGAGTGCAGTTGCCTCTCGCGTCTTTAACAGCAGACACTGCTGCTGTGTGATGAAGCCATGTTTTAGTATATAGAATAATGGTTTCAGTTATATGAATTCATTGTTTGTTTTTTTTCTCATATCAAATATTATCAATGTGGGGAGTAAGTAGTTATATGTAATGGAATTTTGTAATTTAATTATAACATAAATGTAACCGTAATCTGTTACAGTTATTGAGGAAAAAAATTTAATTTACAGTTACTTATAAAAATTTTAACGATTACAAAAAGGGGGTTACATCTGAATATTATCACGCAAACAGATTTAATTGACTTCTTTCATAAATTGCATTGACTGCCTTTAAAATATGAGACACCAGTGTTTCTGGAGTTTAAGACACAGAATAGTACACATGCTTATTCCATAACTGTTTTATTTCCCATTTAGGCTTATGTGAATGCTTTATTTTTTTTAATTATTTTAAAAAGTCTGACAGTAATCAGTGTTGAGCACTACTGTAAGATTAACCCTGCCTGCTTTACAGGTTTCAAAATGATTAACAGTTAAAAACATTAGAAATTAAGAAAAGTAATCAAATGTTATCAGTTGCATTAATAAAGTAATTGAAATGGTTTCACTACTCATAGAACCATTCTGTAATCAGAGTAATGTAAGTCTCATAAACTGGACCAAATAAATGAATTGGACCTAACCGGAAGTTACTTCATGTTTCATGATGCTGTTGTTTGTCAGCCTCACAAATCTGAACAGTCTGATTCAAACTTCAGACTCCTGAGTGACTCATCAATGAAGCTGTTCATATGAGTGTGTGTGTGTGTGTGTGTGTGTGTGTGTGTGTGTGTGTGTGTGTGTGTGTGTGTGTGTGTGTGTGTGTGTGTGTGTGTGTCTGAATCAGATCTCTGCTGTGTGAGGCAATGCTGGCATGCACTCCACTCACCAGTATTTATCAGTTATTAATTATGAAATAGGGCTGTGACGGTGGCAGATTTTTACCACCGCGGTGGTAATTGACCAGCTACGGCCGGTGGTGCGGTGTTGATATATATAGACAGCCACCCTGTCTACCTGACTTGACACGACAAAATACTATTGAACAAATAATAGTCAGTGATGCTACACTGGATGCGGCACGACATGCCATGACAAATCCTTGTAAACTGGCTCGTGCTGTTTATGAGGTGCTGACACAGAGTTCAGATATCCTGTAGACACAGACAGACTCGACCTGTTGCGACGCATTATGAATGGTGTAGACACGGTTCACTGTTCAGCCGCTTTTGAAGCCGCCGAGCAATCTGCACACGCTCTCTTTGAAATAGGAATCGTTGCCACATTTCTTGTTAACATCTTTCATTTATCGCTGTTTCGTCTGTATTTGGCCAGTTTGGAGAAAGCCTCACCAAACCTGACCAGCCAGGCGTCTGCGATCACGGGAACTTGAAGACACTTGTACAAACGTGGACGGGTGACATGAATGGAGATGGCTCCAGATCGGCGGTGTAGTATTTGGTTTCCAACAAGGTCCATCGCCCAAAACAAAATTAATTTGCTGAATTCATAAACTATATTTTCCTGCTCTCAAACCTGCTTCGTTACAGTTTGCATATATTTTTTTCGCCGCGAACGTTGATCTGTCTTCAAAACACGCTAAAAGAGTCGCACGATAACGCGCGTCATCACTACGACACGGCATTAGTTCTGGCTTTTGGTCACACAGAGCTCGTTCTGGGACTGAACCCATCAATGTTACTAGGTCTCCGACCCGGGTTCAATCCTGGGACGTGTTTGCGTTCACACAGAAGACGACCCGGCAATTTTCCCGGTCCAGCGTGCAGTGTGAAAGGAGCTATAGATTTTACTGTTATTACACTTGTATACAAAAACTTTGTATTATGCTTGTTATAGAGTGCATGACGTCACCGCCGGTGGCAGTAGACAGCTAGGTGACGCGGTTGTCACGGCGACCATCACAGCCCTATTATGAAGTGCCCTTTCTTTCCCACACATTTGTGACTTTGCGTGTCGTTAAAATGCTAACAGCTAATGTTTTATCTTGTGGTAAATGTTTTGTGTTTTTTGTTTTTTGTTTTTTTTTAGTTTTAGGGATTAAATCCCATTGCGATTCACAATTTTTATGACAACCTTGGATTCTTGGGTCCTGTACCTCCCAAACCTCCCAAAGGTCCTACGAAACCAGGTTAGTTTTAATCTTTTGATGCGAGCTTGGCACATTTTTGCTTCCTCTTTTCTATTTCATTTTCTGTCTCTAAAAGCTTCTGCTTTTTCTCATGAAACAGCGCTATTAAGGGCCCTATGATTTCTGCGATGCGGAATCCAGTCATAAAATCTGAATTTACAGTTTAACGCTGAATATCAAGGAATTTGTCTAACTTTAAACAAATTAATAAAAAGTAGGTCATTACACCTAAATTACATTGCGAAATGGACTAGTATCTGTAAATATTAAGCAGAAGAAATACTATTTAAATATAAATCCTGCAAGGGTTAGGCAGTGATTTCGGTGTCTGCCGTCTCACTAAATGAGGACATAAATATATAAACATTCTCTAGTCACTTCATCAGCATTTTTCCACTTCATTTGGGTAAATCTAGTGTCATATCATATACACACAGAAATTTAAAGGTATTCATGGCAACCCGTTAAAATAAAAGAGCGCATTAGCTGATGAATAGGAAAGAAGCCTGGGTCTCGAGCGCAACACATTCAAAAAGCTGCGAGGCACAATGGTCAAAGATTTCCATCCAGTGTTATATTTAGATAGAAAAGCTATTAAAAAGCTAGCATCGGTCGTGAAACTCAGAGTTTGTGAACAGCTCAGCAAGACAACTCACGTCATCTCCATCACAGAGCGATATGATTGTCAAGCCAACGAATATTACCGGGATTTTCGTGTTTCGAAAGGGGGTCCTGTTCACACATGATCTCTTAACGGTATCTTAACCTAGGTACAAGACTGCTAATGTGCTGGATTAGATGGCGCTTAACTCTTCCTCTTCACTTCGGCGCCAGCTCCCCCTGCTGCACGAGACGTATATGCGAAGTGCTAGTTTGGGTTGCTTCCATCAGATTACACAATTCTATACCATGGGAAAACTCTACTTGATTTTGTAAACGTAAATTCCATATTCATAACTATGCCCAACACAGCTGAAGATTATAAGCATACAAATCACTATTTCTATAATTATGTGCAGATTTGTATCTGCTACATCACGACTTTCGTAAAAATAAACGTTTTCTGACGTATCAACTGCCATGTGGCCCAACTATATAAAATTAAGATTGGATGATTAAATAGTTGTTGAAATCACATGAACGCCATCAACACGATCCGTTGGCAGGGCCCTCTCTGTCAGGATGGTATTTGTATTATAATATATAGGCACTCATTAACAGTGTTGTTCAATAAAACCATGTACTTGGTTTTGATACTTTATTTGAGGCCAGTTATTATTGCCTCATCGTTACTTTATACATAGTCATATTAAAGCCTGTTTTTCCACTTAGTTCTATTTGTATTTTTAATAAATATCAGATTACTCGCTTGTCAAAATAATCAGTAGGTTACTTGATTAGCAAAATAATAATTAGTTTTAAGCTCTAGATTAGTTAAAATGTTTCAAAATACAACTGCATTGTTTTAACTTTTTGTGGCTTTAAAAGACAAAATATTTTGTCATTTTAAAAAATTCCTTTAAGTAATTAAATACATGTGCTCTTTCTAGTGAACCAAGTATCTGTATTTGTGTCTTCAGCTTGTGAGCTAAGATGTAGTGGTCACAAAGACCCCTAGTGTCTATGAGCTGTGATAAAGCTCATCTTTTCCAAAGTGCATGACCATAGCGTTAGATTCCTTCAAGCTTTCATTCTTCAGGTTGGTCATAATATTAGTTTGAATAAGGAAGTTTGTTTGAGGTAGTATGTTTTCAATTGTTTAATTTTGCCACAGTCATTGCATTCTTTGCATGTGCTGCACTATTATTTTGTACCATTTTGTTTTATTAAGTTTTATTTATTAAAATTTGAAAAGAGTAATAAACCATATTGATTGACTAAGTGGAGTATCTGATTTTAGAGTCCTTGAAATCGAAAAAGTAGTGGAAAGTCCTGAAAGGCCGGAATTGGAATTTTGCCAGTATCTGTACGAACCCTGTTTATGTTACCATTTCTTGGACCATTTTAATGTTTTTTTTTTTTAACTAAACTGTAGTTTTCTGTAGAAAACTATCTTTATATATTTCCTATTTTATATTCATTTCCTAGTGTTTAATTTACCATTATTTCTTTTGAACAGAACCGTTTCAGAAATGTTCATGTTTAATTGTAGGTCATACTTGAAACCGAGTCAAGGACCAAAGCTAACCAGCACAACTTGATATCAAAAGCATCCTAAATGTTACATGTGTGTTGCACCGTATGGTAGTGAGTAACCTTTCTTGGTTAGTGTGGCCGTTTCAAAAGATCCCTCCATAATCTGTAGTCTGAGCCTGTCAAGTGCTAATGGCAGATACGTTACTAGTTCGTTTCAAGGAAAATCATTTTCTTTTTTTTGTTTGCCAAATAACCCTTTTTTTGCTTTAATCCCTGCAGCATACCACTACTACTTCTACTACTTAAGTTATTAAAACTTTATTTATAAGGAATAATCACAACATTTCTTCTGTTTTAATTGTAATAGTAAATTATTTTAATAGTAAATCCCCTTTATTTGCCAAAAAATTGTTTTAGTTCAAAGATAAATTAAATTAATTTTTTATGCCTTCATTTGATAATCAGAAAAATGTTAATACATAACACAGAATTTCTGAGAAGAAAAAAAACAAAAACATAAGGCTATTTTAAGATTGAATAAATTGTTTTGTTTATGCATTCAAATAATTAGACATGCTAAAATACAGAATTTGATAACAATAAAACATATGGTGAAAAAAAATTACATTTCATAGGTCTCTAAACGTAGTATTTGTAAAACTTTTAATATATTGATATGAAATTGTATGTTTCATGTTTTTAATTCCTTAGACATGTTTTTTTATTAATATAATTTAATTTAACCATTAAAAAGGAGTCGGAAGTTGAAAAAAATAAATAAAATAAAACATAATTTGGGAAAAAATAAAACTGATTTCATAGGGCCCTAGTTATTTGACTAGTACCTCTGCATTTGGTTGTGATGGCCAGTTTCTTGCCTTGTCCTCCTCCTCCTCCTCCTTCTTCTTCTTCTGTTGGATCTGTGCGCTGGTCAGGTGTGGATCTCGACAGGAGAGGGCGCAGGATCAATGTCAGCTCCAAGCTGAAGAGAGACCCGTCTCTCCCTCCTGTCCCTCCCGCCGGTGGGTCTCTGCACTCTTCCCTCTCTCTCCCCCCGGCTCCGCTCTGACCGCCCCTCTCTCTCGTGTGTGTGTGTGTGTGTGTGTGTGTGTGTGTGTTTCAGAGGGCAGCCGGAGCGCCAGGCTCGTGCCGGAGCCCGAGGAGGATGACGGCGTCCAGTGGAGCTGCAACGCCTGCACCTTCCTCAACCACCCCGCCCTCATCCGCTGTGAACAGTGTGAATTCCCCCGGCACTTCTGAGCCACGCCTGCCCTCTCGGCCCACAGTGTCATCGTGTGTGTTCGTCTTGTGATGTCCACTGAAGACTGGATGATGTTTACAGCTCTTTGTCTCTGTACAGTGTGTGTGTGTGTGTGTGTCATGTGGGAGATCAAGGGAAATTTCCCCCGCTTGATCCGTGAAGAGGCTCGGTGTTGCCGGTGATATTAACACGTTTATTACATCCACACGTGGTTTACAGGTGTGGGTTTGGATGCCAGTGTGCCTTTTTTCATGGGAACTGATCGGGACTGCTTTATCCATGCTGTTCCCAAAGGATCGTGGGCGGAATCTGCTCAACTAACAGTTCTTTTGTTTGATCAATGAAATGCAAAAAAGAAGAAAAAAAAAAAACCTGCATGTTTTAGATGTACAGTTTACAGAGGAGTCTCCGTCACACAGATTTTACTGTACATAGTTTTAGAATGAGCTTTTCTTTCTCAAGAATTCACATGTATTTCCTGTAAGTATAGCTTTATAGACTTCATTTATTTCTATGTTGTTGTTTGTTTCTCTCAGATGTGTATGGAGCTTTTGTGAGAACCTAAAGGGATGCTAAAACTGCGCAACCGCGAACGAAAAAAAAAAAGGCTCTGTCAAGCACTCTATTCAGCGTACGAGCTGCAGACGCAGCAAAACTGAACTGAAAAAGATCTAGATTTTATTAACAAGGTACTTGACCTCGGAGCAGTTCACAGGAAATCCACAAAGCCCTCAGATAACAAACGCTTTCCTATGTGACAACTGGAATGTAGGTTTACTATTAGAGGAACTGATACTTTTGTGCCATGAAAGGAATGTTTCTTTGCTATGCATTGATGAAGCTTTTCCCCATTACTTGCAGTAAGGTGGGTTTGTGTCAGCGGACGAGTGTTCACAAGGGCTTTGACACACCGAGTACTCACCGCTGGCTTTCATGGTTCAGGTGTTGTAAATTGCCAAAGCACAGGAGCCGTCGCGTCTCTGAGTGCAGCAAAATATTTCACGATGTGCCTTCGGTCTTCATGTGGTTCTCTGTTACGGATCATGGTATGTGGCAATATGCACAGTGCCTTAAATTACAGATGTTACAGAATTTAAACTTTATTATTAAACTGTAATAAAGTTGCAGTTTTGTGACTTTATTAGTTGATTGAACTAAAACAAATGTTTTGTCATCCATCCTTATGAGAGTGCTAATGCATAAATTGTGCATTGAAAAGCTGAATGAGATTGTTATTTATAAAACCAATAAATACACAATTTCCAAATGCTGGTTTCTGGTATCCAGGCTAAAAATAACTTGGCTGTGGAGAACGTTTATTTGCTCTGCTCTCTGTTTCCGAGATGAGGCTATTTTTGTCTCCAAAGACATTACTCTGTGCTTATGTTTGAGAAAACCAAAGAAATAATCAGATTTGTCTGTCACGTGTTTATAGATTTTAAAAGAAAAGGGGGAGAAAATCATCTTAGCTGGGAAAACTGTCTTTGTAATAGATAAGTTATTTGTAAAAATAAATAAATAAAATAAAAATAAAAATGAAACAAGAATTAAACACCGTCTCCTTTTCTGGAGTTTTTCTATCATTAGATTTTAACGAGGGTTGCTCTTCTGGCTCCAGGTTGAAATTAAACTGGAAAATATGGGACATCCCATGGTAATGCACCACACATGCTCTTTATCACTTCAATTTCAGATGATACAAAGCTGTATCCCAATAATTTATTTCAGGGCTAAGAAAACCGCCAACATCTCGAGACAGTTAATATGCAGGTGTTGCTCCGGGGCTGACCAGGAGCCGAACACCGGATTTCCCTCCAACAGGGCACCCCAAGTTGGAGACATCTGTTGTAACCACCTTCCTTCTGAAGGTCAGTCCCAACTGCACGCCTGGTTGTAACAGGTGAGAAGTTGTCTAGGGAGCCGCTGCTCTGGTCTATCTTGACATAAAGCCCTCCCCGGTGCCAGGCATGGGATGGAACACAGGCTCTGAACATTTACAGAGGTGGCGGCCACCGTAAGGCAGAGTAGCCTCTGATAGCTCGTCGTGTCCTCTGTCGTCAGTGCCATCAAGAGTGGTGAGTGCCGCTGCAGTGGAGGAACTAACCCGGGCCGAGTAGGGAGTGTCTCACGTCTTGGTGAGTTCTCTGTGAACTGCAGGCAAGAACGGGGCGGGCCGTTGGCGAGAGGACTGTTGACAGTTTTCCAGCAGGTACCACTCGTCCAATAGGCCATGGGTGGGCTCTTTGAAGCCAACCACTCCAAGCCTAGGTCCTCTACCACCTTAGGACGCGGATGAGTCCACTGTCCGGTCTCTCCTGAGCTGGTTGAGAAGGGAGAATAGCTTTGGGTTTCCTCGCCCAAACCTCCCCACTCTTCTGCGTCTGATGCTGCCAAGGACATGGAGACATCGACTGTGACCTCTTCCTCAGAAATGCTGAACAAAACCAAGTTGCTCGCTTCAGAGGAGGGGCATTGGTCTTCCTTTGTGAAGCACACGGGCGAGACTGGGTGTTGCAGGGAGGGTGGGGCACGTGGGTGCTGGGCCAATGTGATACCGCTTGATCCTCCTGAGAAAGACCTGTGGATCTGCTGTTACTTTCTCTCAGGAGAGAAAGGAAATGGAAGAGCAGAGCAGGGAGGACCGCCTTCATTGAAGAAGGTGATCCGTGAGAGGAGACAGGAAAGATTCGTACTATCGCAGTGGGAGCATGAGCCTTCAACGAGCACTGCCTCTGCATGAGCACTACCCTGCAGGCAGAAATCTTGCAGGAGTACTTCCTTGCATGAGTCACACTTGTGGCACGACATTTGCAACAACGTGTGCTGGAAATTTGCTCTTTCAAAAGGTGCCGGATGGCCTGCAGGGAACCACTTTGCCAGGGCTCCTCGACAGCGGCGAACAGAGCTGGAGTTTCTTTCCTCATCCTTTCTTCGGCTTCTTGCAGAGTCAGCGTAAAGATGATCCTCGTCACTGAAGGAGAAGATTCTGATGAAATGGTGCTCCGAACCGACTTACATAGCAGTCAGCTCCGCCCTTTCTTGTGGGCTAAAGTGCCATTGGTTTGTGCAGCTACACAGACGTGAACAAATCAGGCTTTAGTACAGAGTGAAACAGGAGTTTTCCCCATAATGTATTAAATGTAACGGTAGAGACCATTTGATAGGGAAACCCTCCTGTTCAACTTAGAAGTGATGCAATTGCTGCTGTTACAATTGTGAATCTTTTGACATTTGAATGATATTGCACAAGTGTGTACTCAATTCTTTTGTACACTGTATATATCATTTACAACAGAGATTTAAAGTGGCTTGTTTGTGTACAGTAAGATACATGACGACTTTTATGAATACCAAAATATTCATGAGCATAAAAGTGTTTGTTTTGCCCTTATTCAGCACAGTCCCACATATGCCACTGCTGAGACCCCAGATGGAAATGATTCTTTTTATTTACTATAACAGGGTTTCACAATTGCTGAAACTGTTTCCTTTTTTTCTAAACTTGACAAACAAAACAAAGAAAATGTTAAGATGTCTCTTGCAAAAGCAAAAATGATTTCAAAACCATTTTTGACTCATCTCAGAATGCTACATTTGCATCCAGACTTTACACAATCACATGGTTAGTTCTGTTTCCCAATTTACACACATTTGCAGAATCTTTACAAAATGCAAAGCCACAAATGCAAAATTCAGAACTCTGCAAATCTCTAGCAAAAACAAACACTCCATCCAAAAGTCCTGTGTCTGTATTTGGATTTGGTTGGGGTTTTTTTTTTTTTTTTTTTTGTTAATTTTTTTTTTTGCACAAGTGTCTCGCTTAATATTGTGAAGAGATCTGTGAACGCTATGAATCAGTAGCTTTATATTGTGAGTGTAGCTGGTTGTTTTCCTGCTCAAATAAACACTCAAAGGCAATACAAGTATGCAGTGTGAGACGAAATGCATGCAAAATGTAAGCAAAAGGATATCTGCATTCTGCCCCCTATTTTGACGCTGTCATCTTCAATTCAGTTCAATTCAAGTTTATTTGTATAGCGCGTTTCACAATACAAATCGTTGCAAAGCAGCTTTACAGAAAATTTAAATTTCTATTTTGAAGTTTCTGCATTATATTTAGTAGTAGCTTATCAGTGGTGACTGTCAAGTTGATGGCCATGTGGCAGAAATGTACAGTCGTGGCCAAAAGTTTTGAGAATTACATAAATATTGGAAATTGGAAAAGTTGCTGCTTAAGTTTTTATAATAGCAATTTGCATATACTCCAGAATGTTATGAAGAGTGATCAGATGAATTGCATAGTCCCTTCTTGCCGTGAAAAATTAACTTAATCCCAAAAAAACCTTTTTCCAACTGCATTTCATTGCTGTCATTAAAGGACCTGCTGAGATCATTTCAGTTAATCATCTTGTTAACTCAGGTGAGAATGTTGACGAGCACAAGGCTGGAGATCATTATGTCAGGCTGATTGGGTTAGAATGGCAGACTTGACATGTTAAAAGGAGGGTGATGCTTTAAATCATTGTTCTTCCATTGTTAACCATGGTGACCTGCAAAGAAACGCGTGCAGCCATCATTGCGTTGCATAAAAATGGCTTCACAGGCAAGGATATTGTGGCTACTAAGATTGCACCTAAATCAACAATTTATAGGTTCATCAAGAACTTCAAGGAAAGAGGTTCAATTCTTGTAAAGAAGGCTTCAGGGCGTCCAAGAAAGTCCAGCAAGCGCCAGGATTGTCTCCTAAAGAGGATTCATCAGCTGCGGGGATCGGAGTGCCACCAGTGCAGAGCCTTGCTCAGGAATGGCAGCAGGCAGGTGTGAGCGCATCTGCATGCACAGTGAGGCGAAGACTTTTGGGAGATGGCCTGGTGTCAAGAAGGGCAGCAAAGAAGCCACTTCTCTCTCCAAAAAAAACATCAGGGACAGATTTTGATCTTCTGCAGAAAGTATAGTGAATGGACTGCTGAGGACTGGGGCAAAGTCATATTCTCCGATGAAGCCCCTTTCCGATTGTTTGGGGCATCTGGAAAAAGGCTTGTCCGGAGAAGAAAAGGTGAGCACTACCATCAGTCCTGTGTCATGCCAACAGTAAAGCATCCTGATACCATTCATGTGTGGGGTTGCTTCTCATCCAAGGGAGTGGGCTCACTCACAGTTCTGCCCCAAAAACACAGCCATGAATAAAGAATGGTACCAAAACACCGTCCAACAGCAACTTCTTCCAACAATCCAACAACAGTTTGGTGAGAACAATGCATTTTCCAGCACGATGGAGCACCGTGCCATAAGGCAAAAGTGATAACTAAGTGGCTCGGGGACCAGAATGTTGAAAATTTTGGGTCCATGGCCTGGAAACTCCCCAGATCTTAATCCCATTGAGAACTTGTGGTCAATCCTCAAGAGGGGGGTGGACAAACAAAAACCCACTAATTCTGACAAACTCCAAGAAGTTATTATGAAAAAATGGGTTGCTATCAGTCAGGATTTGGCCCAGAAGTTGATTGAGAGCATGCCCAGTCGAATTGCAGAGGTCCTGAAAAAGAAGGGCCAACACTGCAAATACTGACTCTTTGCATAAATGTCATATAATTGTCGATAAAAGCCTTTGAAACGTATGAAGTGCTTTGTAATTATATTTCAGTACATCACAGAAACAACTGAAACAAAGATCTAAAAGCAGTTTAGCAGCAAACTTTTTGAAAACTAATATTTATGTAATTCTCAAAACTTTTGGCCACGACTGTACAGTAAAATTAATGCTGTTAATCACATGTAATCAAACAGACAGTGAACACTATTAACTGCAATGATTATATGTTGGAATTAAACTTGTAGCACAATTTGGTAGTTTTATATGTTGTTTGAGGGTTGTCATCATCTAAGGTCCTCCTCTGAGGGGTTGGCATCATCTCTTCTAAGGTGTTCGGTCACCTCAGATCTTCATAAGGGCTGGATCCAGACTGAAGCTTGTGTAATTCCTAGTTACTACAGGATGCCAGTCCCATGGCAGAAACAGAAGCAAACAGAGACACAATTGACCTCATGCACGGTTACTTCCTCATTTTAGATAAGCCAGCTCAGTCATTTCCGGTCATCTGTCAATTCAGTGAAGATGTCATTCTACACCCGGTGCTTTCAGGATTTAGCTGAAGTGAATATCAATGATGTACACCGGCTTATTCAGACAAACTCAAAGACTTCGTCCAGCAAACGGGAAAGAGGATTTAAGTTGTACATATCCAGTTACATTCATGAATATGAAGGTAAGTACCGTTATGATGCCATTTAAGAGAAAGCGTTACTAGCTAGCTTACATTAGCCTAAACAATTATGATAGTGTTTAGTTGTCAGTATTCAAATGTAATGTACAGTTACATGTCTAGGTACTCTTCTGGGAATACCAGGCTAAGCATATAAAATCAGATGATGTTGTTAAATAACATGAAACTATGTTATTGCATCTATTGTTATTTATGGTGTTGCAGTTATTTTCCTTCTCAGCTTCTGACAAGAATGAGGCAGGAGAGGTTTCAGTAAGGGCAAGATGCTTCAGGTTGATAAGGAAAAATGAGAGACTAAAAAACTTAAGTGTAGGTGAATGAGATCAGGTTCAAAGTAATAAGGTTTACAGCGTTTATTTTTTTTAATACCGACAGTAGGGCTCCAGACTGCAACCATTTTTCTGCCGGTGTGACTAAATTTTGTGAGCGGTCGCACTGTTGACCACCACGTTGTCCAGTTCCATTTCTGTTGCATGTGAGAAACATCAAACGGCAAACAAAACAAAAACGTAATGAAATCGTTTATCAGCTCAGAACAGCGTTTACTCGTGAACCAGTGTTGATCTCGGGACACTGTTACAGTGCTGCGAGATCCAGTGAGAGCCATTCAAATTATACTATAACCAGTAGATGGCAGCAGAGGAGATGTTGAGCTGTTGGCCTATCTGTGCTCGTGTGGCAGGGCTTGCTCTATGTAATCATATTGCAGCATTGCTCGACCAAACAGCACATTACAGCCAACAGGGAGCGACAGAGCAGCGAGGGCACAAACCCGGGACCCAGGTGATGCTGGTCACAATTAATACATAGTTAATATACACATAATATTATCCTACATCATCTCTGTGAATCATTGAGCTAAATTAAACTAAACATAGCACAAAGTAAATAAGTTCTTATGCAATATTTGTTTACAGGGCTTTAAGCCTGGTCCAACAAATGAAATGCTGGTATTGTCAGCTAGGCCCAAGGACAGAAGATTGGCAGAAGGCATCAGGTAAGGTGTAGGAATGGGAAATGGTTTTAATACATACTGTACATGTATTGAAGATATGTATTTAAAATGTAAAATAGTGCTTTTTTTAATGGTTTATGATTATTGTTATCTGCCCTTTACAAGAACCTTTAATTAACACTGTGTACATGTTATATGTATGTTTTCAGGAGCAAGCTGTATAAAGCTGCCTGTAACCTGACCTGTGGCCTTCCAGACATCTCAGTTCTGCAGCTGAATGATATTTGTGAAGGCATGTCAAGAGAAAGGGCTCCTTAAATAACCACCATGGATGTGCCTTTGGTGGACAGTGCTTTTGGAAAAGTCATCTTTATTTTTTATATAGCGCTTTAAACAAAAAAGATTGCGTCAAAGCAACTGAACAACATTAATTAGGAAAACAGTGTGTCAATAATGCAAAATGACAGTTAAAGGCAGTTCATCATTGAATTCAGTGACGTCATCATGCAGCTCAGTTCAGTTTAAATAGTATCTGTGCAATAATTTGCAATCAAGTCAACGATATCGCTGTAAATGAAGTGTCCCCAAATTAGCAAGCCAGAGGCGACAGCGGCAAGGAACCAAAACTCCATCAGTGAGAGAATGGAGAAAAAAACCTTGGGAGAAACCAGGCTCAGTCGGGGGGCCAGTTTCTCCTCTGACCAGACGAAACCAGCAGTTCAATTCCAGGCTGCAGCAAAGTCAGATTGTGCAGAAGAATCATCTGTTTCCTGTGGTCTTGTCCTGGTGGTCGTCTGAGACAAGGTGTTTACAGGGGATCTGTCTCTGGGGCTCTAGTCCTGGTCTCTGATGTCTTTCATGGCTGTAGAGGTCCTTTCTAGGTGCTGATCCACCATCTGGACTGGATACGTACTGGATCCGGGTGACTGCAGTGACCCTCTGACTTGGATACAGACTGGATCTGGTGGCTATGGTGACCTCGGAATAAGAGAAAAAGAGACTAATACGAGCGTAGATGCCATTCTTCTAACGATGTAGCAAGTACATCAGGTGTTATGGGAAGTGTTCCCGGTTCCGGTTTACCTAATTAATGTAGCCTAAAAAATCCTTTAACGGATTTGGATATTAGAAGTGTATTAGTATGTTATGTGTAAGCCAGGTTAAAGAGATGGGTCTTTTAATCTAGATTTAAACTGCAAGAGTGTGTCTGCCTCCCGAACAATGTTAGGTAGGTTATTCCAGAGTTTGGGCGCTAAATATGAGAATGATCTGCCACCCACAGTTGACTTTGATATTCTAGGTATTATCAAATTGCCAGAGTTTTGAGAACGGAGCGGACATGGAGGACTATAATGTAACAAGAGCTCGTTCAAATACTGAGGTGCTAAACCATTCAGGGCTTTATAAGTAATAAGCAAGATTTTAAAATCTATACGATGTTTGATAGGGAGCCAGTGCAGTGTTGACAGGACCGAGCTAATATGATCATACTTCCTGGTTCTAGTAAGAACTCTAGCTGCTGCATTTTGGACTAACTGGAGTTTGTTTACTAAGCGTGCAGAACAACCACCCAATAGAGCATTACAATAGTCTAACTTTGAGGTCATAAACGCATGGATTAACATTTCTGCATTTGACATTGAGAGCATAGGCCGTAATTTAGATTATATTTTTGAGATGGAAAAATGCAGTTTTACAAATGCTAGAAACGTGGCTTTCTAAGGAAAGGTTTGCTATCAAATAGCACACCTAGGTTCCTAACTGATGACGAAGAATTGACGGAGCAGCCATCAAGGCTTAGACAGCGTTCTAGGTCATTACATGCAGAGCTTTTTGGCCCTATAATTAACACCTCTGTTTTTTCAGAATTTAGCAGTAAGAAATTACTCGTCATCTGGTTTTTTATATCGACTATGCATTCCGTTCAAATTTCAAATTGGTATGTTTCGCCGGGCCGCGAAGAAATATAGAGCTGAGTATCATCAGCATAACAGTTAAAGCTAACACCGTGTTTCCTGATGATATTTCCCAAGGGCAACATGTAAAGCGTGAAGAGTAACGGCCCTAGTACTGAGCCTTGAGGTACTCCATACTGCACGTGTGAACGATATGATACCTCTTCATTCACTGCTACGAATTGATGGCGGTCATATAAGTACGACTTAACCCATGCTAATGCACTTCCATTAATGCCAACAAAGTGTTCTAGTCTATGCAAAAGAATAGTGTGGTCAATAGTGTCGAACGCAGCACTACGATCCAATAGCAATAATAGAGAGATACAACCACGATCAGATGATAAGAGCAGGTCATTTGTAACTCTAAGGAGAGCAGTCTCAGTACTACGATAAGGTCTAAATCCTGACTGGAAATCCTCACAGATGCCATTTTTCTCTAAGAAGGAATATAATTGTGAGGATACTACCTTTTCAAGTATCTTGGAAAGAAAAGGGAGATTCGAGATCGGTCTATAATTAACTAGTTCTTTGGGGTCAAGTTGTGGTTTTTTGATGAGAGGCTTAATAACAGCCAGTTTGAAGGTTTTGGGGACATACCACTAATAACAATGAGGAATTAATAATAGTCAGAAGAGGATCTATGACTTCTGGAAGCGCCTCTTTTAGGAGCTTAGATGGAATAGGGTCTAACATACATGTTGTTGGTTTAGATGAATTAACAAGTTTATACAATTCTTCCTCTCCTATAGGTGAGAATGAGTGGAACTGTTCCTCAGGGGATCTATAGTGCACTGTCTGATGTGATACTGTAGCTGATGGCTGCATGGTTACAATTTTATCTCTAATAGTATCGACTTTAGAAGTAAAGTAGTTCATAAAGTCATTACTGCTGTGATGTTGAGAAATGTCAACACTTGTTGATGCTTTATTTTTCGTTAATTTAGCCACTGTATTGAATAAATACCTGGGGTTATGTTTGTTTTCTTCTAAAAGAGACGAAAAGTAATCAGATTTAGCAGTTTTTAATGCTTTTCTGTAAGATAGGTTACTTTCCCTCCAAGCAATACGAAATACCTCTAGTTTTTTTTTTCCTCCAGCTGCGCTCCATTTTCCGGGCTGCTCTCTTTAGGGTGCGAGTGTGCTCATTATACCACGGTGTCAGACTGTTTTCCTTGACCTTCCTTAAGCGTAAAGGAGCAACTGTATTTAAAATGCTAGAAAAGAGAGAGTCCATAGTTTCTATTACATCATCAAGTTGTTCTGAGGTTTTGGATATGCTAAGGAATTGGGATACATCAGGAACATTACTTACAAAGCAGTCTTTTGTGGTAGAAGTGATGGTTCTACCATACTTGTAACAAGAAGTAGAATTTACAGTTTTAGCTATATGAAGTTTGCACAAAACTAAACTAAATGATCTGAGATATCGCTTGGCTGCATAATTTCAACACCATCAACATCAATTCCATGTGACAGTATTAAATCTAGAGTATGATTTTAACAATGAGTAGGTCCTGAGACATGTTGTCTAACCCCAAAAGAGTTCAGAATGTCTACAAATGCTGATCCCAATGCATCTTTTTCATTTTCAACATGGATATTAAAATCACCAACAATTAAAACTTTATCTGCAGCCAGCACTAACTCGGATGTAAAATCAGCAAACTCTTTAATAAAGTCTGTATGGTGCCCTGGTTGCCTGTATACAGTAGCCAGTACAAACATCACAGGGGATTTATCATTAACATTTGTTTCTCTGGATAATGTTATATTAAGCACCAATACTTCAAACGAGTTATACTTGAAGCCTGCCCTCTGAGAAATCCTGAAAACATTGTTATAAATTTGAAGCAACACCTCCCCCTTTACCTTTTGGACGTGGCTCATGTTTATAACAGTAATCTTGGGGTGTAGACTCATTTAAAATAATGTAATCATCAGGTTTTAGCCAGGTTTCTGTCAAACAGAGTGCATCTAGATTATGATCAGTGATCATATTATTTACAAAAAGTGCTTTCGTAGAAAGGGACCTGATATTCAATAAGCCAAGCTTTATCATTTGTTTATCCGTATTGCATCTGTTTTTTATTTTGTTGAACCTCAATTAAATTGTTGTTCTTAAATTGGTTTGGACGGTTTTTTGTATTTTCTAGCCCGGGGAACAGACACAGTCTCTATAGTGTGATGTCTAGGTGAAAGAGTCTCTATGTGCTGAGAATTAACTGACTTCTGTGACTGGAGGCGGCTAGCAGACGGTCGGTTTAGCCAGTCTGTCTGCTTCCTGACCTGGGAAAAGTACAAGAAGGGAGTGTACTCTCCTATCAGCTTCCAGCCTGGAGCCCACCAAAGACCTGTCCACATGCCACCGCACCACCACAACCATCCTTGCCCCTTGATGGCTACCCTGTGGTTCCCTCGGAGTGCTGTTTCGTGCTGACTCACCATCAGCAGCTGCACATGGCTTCTCTAGCAACAACAGAGGTCATGGCACACCAAATTGAGATTGGCACAATGAATGAATTGCATTCATTGAGAAAGCCACAAGTTACTTACTCTAGATTCAGCCAACTGTAAACTATAATGTGACGTACCGCATTTTGTTTTCTCATTTAAATACTCATTTATTGTCATCTCATTTAAATTTAAATATTAAAAAAAGGTTTTTTTTTCTGTGCACCAATTTATTTCTAGAGAAGTTTGCCACGTTAGAGGGCAGTTCTCGGTGGAGAGCTTGGAACTGAGAATTTTGCAGAAATTCTGCAGAAATGAAGCTATGAGGACTGTGCCACACACACACACATATATATAGAGAGAAGAAAAATTGAAGGCCTTATATAAGAAACTTTGTGATGTACCTGCTGTCTATAAAAGACTGAAATGTGATGAAATCAGATTCTGCTTCAAGACCTGAAGAGCTGTCTGGCACCAGAACCATCACTGATATTGCCTTGAGCAAAGAACTTTTTCAGATTTATACTTTAACTTGTATACGTAGTTGTAGAATACTTGTACTGCATACTAATTGTAATAAATAAATTCATTTGTATTTATATAACACAAGTCTGCCTCCCCTGGCATTGACTTACAGTTTTTCTCAATCGATTTGGTACATTTCTCCAAACTCATGTAACAGCTCTCAAAACAGTTAACACAGCAAACTAAACACACTCTCATGTTGGCGAAACAGTTAAGTATTTACTGCACAATGAAACACAGCATTTTATTCTAATAATACATTATACCACAAAAAAAAAAGTACTGCATTCATTGAATCAATTTATTTATTGATCATGCCTCTCAATTACATCTGGCCAGAGATTTTCATCAACATCACAGAAAATATTATCACGAGTCATGCATCATGGGAAAAAAAACGCCTTGAATGCTGTATCCATCGTTGACATGCTTGTGCCCCAATATCTCCACAGGCCTCTTCCATCGCTTGAAGAAGACTTACTTGGTTGTAAGGGTTGTGATCATGTACTTTCCATCTCCAAGAGGAGAAGAATTCCTCAATTGGATTCAGGAAAGGAGACCATCCTGAAATGTGGGAGATTCTCAAACCACTCTCGCACTAGTGCTGAATGATGGAATTGGACATTGTCCCAAACAACTACAAAATTCTGCACCATTTGCTCCCGATCACCCTGCGGAAAGAGGATTTCATTGAGGAGGTTTTAAAAAAAATAATAATAATGTAGGAGCCTTGCTGTGTTGTATGGTCCCAAGACAGCATTGTGTGCCACAACACCAGTTGTAGAAATTATGGCAGAGAGTGATGTTGCCTCCTTGTTGTCCAGGGACATTGACTGTAGCACAATGACCAATCACATTTCTCCCTCTTCTCCTTTTTTTGTAAAGATTGAAGCCTGCTTCATCAATATACAGGTACTCATGATGAGTTGCACTGCTATCCAACTCCAAGATTCCCAAGAGTAAAAACAACACAAGGTACAATACAGTGTTAGTGTTTTACAGTAATAGCATTGATTGCAGTCAATACTACTGTGAAATTGTTGCTGAAGTTTGAGTTCACACTTTGAAGCAGCAGTAAACATAGATAGGCCTAAATCTTTTCACTTACAGTAGCATGGAATAGTTTATGGACACATACTTAAAATTCAGGAAAAATATATCTTTGTGTTTGCCATAAAAGTGCAGTAATTGGGTTGAACAAACTGGAATCGCAACTCCTTCACTCTAACAGAGTTCCTCTCAAAGGGCACTTTGTATACTTGCTTCATTCAGATTGCATTTCTCCTTAGAACATGGTCATTTGTGGAGAGACTGCATTGGTGGATATTGTGGAACAGTTGATTGTCCCGTGTTATTTGCTGAATTTCTTTGAGGCGGAGGGTGTTGTTCTGGACCACCATGTCAACAATGGCATGCTCTTGTTCAATTGAAAGAAGTCTTGTTCGTCCACCTGAATGTTCTCTAACTTCAATTCTGGAAAAAAAAAAATGTTTGGACAAGCAGGAACATTTACTGTAGAAATCTAGACCTATGTCAAACAAGACTACATGGACTCTCATTGTAGAAGTAGAATGGCGTAGTTACTTAACGGTTTTCCCTCTGAAATGTGCAGATAATTGAAGCCACTGTGGATCTGTTTATATTGGGCTGAACTCCCTGCCCCGCTTCTCTCAGTAGCTGCATTTACATGGACCCTACTAATCTGATTGTAATAGGACTAGAAGCACAATCAGAATAAAAAAAGTCACATGTAAACACGTCAATCGGATTGAATTGGCCAGATCCGACAAAAATATTGATTGGATTATAAGGGGATGGTTTATTCCTTTTGTAATCTGAGCGAAAGGACATGTAAACACTTGATCGGATTGAAAACCGAACCTGGAAGGTACTGCGCATGCGCAGTGACGTAGAAATAGCGTAATGACGTATGACGCGCTGAACGAGGTGTTCTTTCAAGTGACTAAAGTGTCATAAATAAGTGTCCTGTCATTATAAAACTCCCCTTTCACTCAGCGTATGTGAAGTGGAACAGGACCACGTCCCACCAGTCCTTGTTTATGACTCTCATCAACAGACGGCTAGTTTTGGGTGCGGGAAGGGGCACTCTTACTATTTTTTATTTTTATTTTTTTAAGTAATGTTAAACAGCCCAACAGTTCATGTGCTGGTTGTCGCCTAATTAGGACCCGAAGTAGATAAATATCACGTGTGCAGTATGCGACAGCAGCGGGAAACAGTATATTCATGCAGTGTGCACATGTCAAAAGAGTAAATCCGATCAGAAGCTTGTGACATATAAACGCGCATATCAACCCGGTCACCATCAACCTCAGCTCTTCTTTCTCTTTATCCTACATCCTCAGCTCTTCTTTCTCCTACATCCTCAGCTCTTCTTTCTCTTACATCCTCAGCTCTTCTTTCTCCTACATCCTCAGCTCTTCTTTCTCTTACATCCTCAGCTCTTCTTTCTCTTTCTCCTACATCCTCAGCTCTTCTTTCTCTTTCTCCTACATCCTCAGCTCTTCTTTCTCTTTCTCTTACATCCTCAGCTCTTCTTTCTCTTACATCCTCAGCTCTTCTTTCTCTTTCTCTTACATCCTCAGCCCTTCTTTCTCTTTCTCCTACATCCTCAGCTCTTCTTTCTCTTTCTCCTACATCCTCAGCTCTTCTTTCTCTTTCTCTTACATCCTCAGCTCTTCTTTCTCTTTCTCCTACATCCTCAGCTCTTCTTTCTCTCTTTCTTCTTACAATCCTCAGCTCTTCTTTTCCCTTCTCTTACATCCCTCAGCTCTTCTTTCTCGTTTTCTTACATCCTCAGCCCTTCTTTCTCTTTCTCCTACACATCCTCAGCTCTTCTTTCTCTTCTCTCCTACATCCTCAGCTCTTCTTTCTCTTTCTCTTACATCCTCAGCTCTTCTTTCTCTTTCTCTTACATCCTCAGCTATTCTTTCTCCTACATCCTCAGCTCTTCTTTCTCTTACATCCTCAGCTCTTCTTTCTCTTTCTCCTACATCCTCAGCTCTTCTTTCTCCTACATCCTCAGCTCTTCTTTCTCTTACATCCTCAGCTCTTCTTTCTCTTTCTCTTACATTCTCAGCTCTTCTTTCTCTTGCTCCTACATCTTCAGCTCTTCTTGCACCTTCTCCTACATCTTCAGCTCTTCTTGCTCTTTCTCCTTCTCCTCTTCCTCTTCTTCTCCCTCTACCCTGTCCACCACCTCTCACTCTTACACTTACACTTCTTCCTTTTCCACTGCTCATTCTTCTTCTTTTTATTGTCTTTTCTCCTCATTCGTCTTTGTTGTTTTTCTCTTCCCCTTTTGTATTTGTTGTAATTAAGACAGTTGTGTGAACAATTAGGAAATTGTCTTTTTCTGTGTTGAGTGGATTACTAACTCATCAGATATCAATTTGGGGTTAATTAAGCACATAAGGTGTGCAACTGACTATTTTACAATTCATAGAGTTTTGTTTGTTGTTTTTTGAAAATAGTACAAAAATGCTTGTGATCATTGTGAAGACCAATGAAAAAGCTGCAAATGTTTTTCCTGATATATTAAAGATTTGGTTGGCTGTATGAACTGCTGTGATAACATTAGAGAATTTTGTGCACAGTGTTTTGAGAAAATGATGCTTTTGATTTGTATGAAATGAAGGAGAATTTACTATCGGTTTAGGACCATTACAAAGTGTACAGATCACTGTGTTAAATGTTTTGAGAGCAGTTATCAGAGTTCGGAGAAATGTACCAAGTTGAATGAGAAAAACTGTATAATAAAGGCAGAACAGACCACGGAGAAGTCTTCTGTGACCTGTTTTGTGAGTATGAACTCAGATGCTTATGAGATAGGACAGATTTTAATTGACAATAAATAAAATAAGGTAGAAGGTGTAGGAAATTTAGCACCATGAAACAGTAGGAAATGTACAAAATGTCTTCATGGGACTATATAATGGAAATATATATACTGTATGGGAAATTATTCAATCATTTTTATTTGTCACATGGTGTAAAGGTACATTAGCAGTAAAATGAAATTACAACATTCCCAACTGTGCAAATGGTCAAGTAATGAAAAGTTAAATAAGATTATCAAACTGAAGTAAAAAACAGACAAATAATTTATAAACAAAAACAGTAATTATAATGTTAAACAGATTTTTTGTTTATTTCTTTTTATAAAGATTTTAAGTTAAAACTATGAGATGTATGCTATATACAGAGATGAAATCTAGAGTTATGTTTGAGCTATATTTACAAGTATTAAGATTTGATATAAAAAATAGACACTTCTACTAAGATCAAGATTTTACAAGTGGCCCACTCTGATAATTTAACAGGAGGCATGCAACTTCATAAAGCTGATTTATGTTATCAAACATGTTTAGGGGGATGACAGTGTCAAAGAATTTACACTCCTTCGGTCTATGAATTAGGCGCTCAATGTGCACTCTGAGATGTGCGACAGATTGGGTCTCCCTGACCTCGTGCTTTGGCATCTGAGGTCTCCCAGCAAGAAAAGTAGGCCTGTACACTTTACAGGGCACACAGTCATCCACAGGGAAGCCTCTGTCGACTATAATCTGGCCTAAGCAGAGTAAAAATACCTGACTCTACAAAGATCTGTTTGTCACTTATTGCACCAGCAAAAAGGGGGAAACAAAGGTTACAGCACCATGGTGGGCCATGCCAATAATTCCCTTCAGGGTACAGTTTGAATACACCTCACTCTGGAGTAAAGGGGAGCTGGGTTTTTGACACCTGAGCTCTGTGCAGTCCAGAATTGTGGTGGTGGCTGGGTAGTCTTCGAACTCTGATGGCAAGTGCTCTGGTTTTGGTCTTGAGTCATCCAAATGCATTGTGAACCAAGAACAGAGTACAAAAAACTGCTCCAGGTCGGTAGACTGATGCACACCAGACAGCTCAGCTAGGTCCCTCTGCTTCAGACCAAGGGCAAGGAACAGGTCATCTATTACCTGTAAGGACTGACAGATACCACGCCAGCACTGTGCTTTTCAGATTCACTGAAATGTGAGAAAGCACAGCTCCTGTTCTGCTTACCCGGACCATGAATTTCAGTGATGCCAAAACTGCATCAGATGGTCACAAGATGAAAACCTGTAAATAGTGAAAATGTTAAAGCATTGACATCTCTTGCATTTTAGTACCATACATGTCATTGCATATACAGGTTCTTATTTTGACTGCACTCCAGTTTGTCAAAGGTCAGAGGTGAACCTTAAGTAGGAAGTAACTTGCACTGGTCTACAGTGCGTGCATACTTATTATGGAAGTTGATATTCTGATCATTTTTAATTTTCCCCCAAGCACATTTTACCAATCCCTAACCACATCAATCTTAATAGCTACTAATAATTTTGTATTTGAGAGTCGTTCTTCATTTGTGGTGTCCCTCTACTTTACAACAGTTGAAATAAACGTTAAATACCAATAAATCATAAAATGTTTGCATGTTTGTATTCTGTAGGGTAAACACAGTTTGTGCACTGTTAATAGTTAAATTTTTGTTTTAAAATGCATATTTAATTGAGTTTTAGAGATTGCATTTGTAACAAAATATGCATGTTCCTGCCAAACCTATAAGAGGCATCATGGAATGTAATTGCAACAATATAACATTTTTAACACAAATAAAGTGGTTATATTGTGAATACAGATTTTATTTAACGTAAAATTGTATTAAATTGTTTAAAAAAAAAAAAGTTTGAAAAAAACTTTTTGCCCCAGATTTTTTTATATTTAAGAAAATATAATTTGTCCCCCAAATTCATGTCTGTGGTGTTACAACAATGGATGTCGCCCTTTTACAAAAAGGGGGAAATCTATTTGGACTGTTCCCTGTGTGTAAAGGTCATTGCAGGTGCTGGTTTATCTGAGGGGTGCATGGGGAGTACATTCTTTCTTATTCAATTTCTTGAAGTTAGCTAGATTTCTGACTATTTCACGAGTCGCACTTTATTAGTGTCTGTGGTTATGTTGATAACTTGCAGATCTGACCTATTTTAATCAAAATTCTGATAAATACATAATTATTATCATTATGTAGTGCTCCTGTAGCTCAAGTGGTAGAGCATTGCGTTAACAAGTGCAAGGTTGGGGCTTCGATTCCCTGGGAACACATGATAGGTAAAAATTGATAGCCTTAATGCACTGTAAGTCACTTTGGATAAAAGCGTCTGCTAAATGCATTAATTTAATTTATTAATATTTCCAAAATGTCCCCTCAGTCTCTGTTTTAGAAAAATCTGGATTTAGGTTGATTTGTTTGTGGTGTTACGGTCTTTCCTGGTAATACCGCTAACTCTATAAAGTCTGTGGTGTTACAGTACTTCAAAATGTATCTGAAATTTCTTTCCTTCAGAGCCATTTAATCTTATAATTTAATGTTTTTAGACTAAAAAGTTTTTTAATCTTTTAGAATAAAGACTATAAATGTACCACAGACCACTTTTGCTGTCTTTTTTTGATGTATATCCATTTTTTAAAAAAATAAACTATTCTCTTTTGGATATCCCTGCTCATTTTAGAACAAACCAAAATTCGACATTAAATTTTGGTAACACCATAGACACAAGTGGTTGTGTCACCAGTGTTTGGTTGAAATTATTTAAAAATCTAAATATTCTTAAGCTTCTATTTTTTTTTGTTGTATTTTTTTAAACTAATTTTTGATGAGCAGTATTTTTTTTTATTAGAAAAAAAAAAAAGAGTTTGTAAAAATTATGAATATAATAAAAAAAACATTTTAAAACATGACCCTTAATCATTTTTAAGTGATATATAATTGTCCATGAAGGCTGGAAGTGGAAAACTCCTTATATTCAGGTGTGCATAATTAAGCAGGTTTTCTTTTACAGATAAAATGAGCAGAAAAAAAAACAGATTTCACACTGAAAAGTTAAGTTATTAAATGCCTGTGATGTGGATTGAGGTAGTGAGCTGTCGAATGATTTGCAAAGTTAAGGCATGACCATTGGACAGCAAAATGCTCATTGAGTCAGCAGTGTCAGAAAAAAAAGGGAAGAAAAGACAGGTTCTCAGAGACTTGGGTAGGTTAGGCAAAATATAATAAAAAATGACCTTCACTTAATAAGAATAACATTTAATTTTTAAACTATATTTGCTAGATATAAAGTTATATCTAGTCTCTTATTTTTATATTTAGATATGGGTTTTTATTTTAATGTTGTGTAGCTATACTGTAGATGCTACACACAGTGTAAAACACACTGAACTTTACAACTGCACCTGATATTCATTGGATCTGTTAGTTATCTAAGTTGGACAAATGTGTCATAACAATAGAGACTATTAGCGAGGTAACACCCGGATAATCAAATATGTCTACATACCTGGTGTAGAATTGGATGTTCCTGTCAGAACCTGCGAATCGATGAACCCAAAACTCTGTTTGAGTGACAGCTGCTCCAGCTGCTGCCTCAGCTGGATGATTTCTTTGCGAAGACTTTCCTTTTCTTCCAGATCCAAGTCAACAAACGTGTGAAAGTGAAAGTGAAAGTGACGTGACATTCAGCCAAGTATGGTGACCCATACTCAGAATTCGTGCTCTGTGTTTGATTTATCCAAAGTGCACACACACAGCAGTGAACACACACACACTGTGAACACACACCCGGAGCAGTGGGTATCATTTATGCTGCGGCGCCCGGGGAGCAGTTGGGGGTTCGATGCCTTGCTCAAGGGCACCTAAGTCATGGTATTGAAGGTGGAGAGAGAACTGTACATGCACTTCCCCCACCTACAATTCCTGCCGGCCCGAGACTCGAACTCACAACCCTTCGATTGGGAGTCCGACTCTCTAACCATTAGGCCACGACTTCCAAACAAACGTGTGCTGTGGAGCTGTGCTGAAACTCTGGTTTCATCTCCTTTCCCAAACCCCAAGCCTTCTCATTCCCAAGAGAGTAGTTATTCCAAGGGAACAGCACAGGTACGGCACCAGGCTTCAATCTTCGTCTGCCTCCTACTTCAGCAGGCTCTGTGAGCTTTTCTAGCACAAAAGTGCTGACTACACACCCGTGTATGGTAAGATATAATTAAACTGTCTCTTGTTATAATTACCCATTTCTTTGTACATCGGAAGGGAAAGTATGAAATCTAATGGTTTAATTAAATTTAGATGAGGATGAACACTGAAGAACAAAACAGTGCTCAGCTGTCATCCCTTCACGACGCTAATATTTAAAGGTTGTCTTTATTCCGTTAAGGTAAGCTATTGTTACTTTGTTTTCACATATAGATTAAATAATAAGTTCTAAATAACTTCTAATAAATAACTTCTAGTTCTGATTTTGTGTCTATTTAACTACCAGAGTTTCAAAATTCTCGAACTCGATTTAAAGGTGCCTTCTAACCTGTAATTACCACAACATTAAATGACCTTGCACCGAAAGTTTATGAGCTGGCTTATCTTGATGCAGAAGTTCAAAAGAACGCTCCTTGCATAAGGTCAATTAGCGTAGCTGCTGTTCCAACCAAGCAAAAATTATGTGTTCAATCCAAGCAAAAGAATGATAAATGATGTTTTATTTAGATTTGGGAGGAGTGCGTCAGATACTTATTACCTAATTAGCACAGGTGGAGCGCACTCAAGTTAATCAACACCATGGTATAAAAACAGCTGACTTACCTTTATCAATTGACGGTTTATCAGCATTCAGTTTGCACCTTTTGCCATTAAATCTCAGACTCAGCCTCTCCCATCTAAACAACGAGACCTATACCTTTGGATTTTTCGGTTCTCCGGCCAATCTGCTGGCCCCAGGATCACTCCTTCTCCGCCAGACACCGCCGCTGAGCTCCAGGTTTCATTGCGGCCGCTGCTCTCTGCTTGACCAACCACACGCTCTCCACGATGCAGAGGCTTAATCTCGCCTCTACCTGCGTCACTTCCAATTTTTCCCTGGCATCCTCTTATCTTTCTGATGTACCTACAATTCTTCCAATCAGAAAGTGGACCGTAAGCCTGAGGCTAATGCTGATTAATTGCAACAGACAATCCTCACGAAGGGTATACAAAGCGGATCTGTACTATCTAAGTTATTTGTCTCCCACCAATCAGCCTAAATCCACTCCAGCAGGGCGGCCAATATTTCGAGCAAAGCTCGCAAGGCCCCGAAATCGCCTCGCTCGACACCTCCATCGCCCCGCGGTGCACAAGACACTGCTCTTCTTGAGTGCTGGGTCACAGCGGCAGACCTCCAACGAGCCTGGGCTGTGCCCCAGATCTCACTGCAGGAAAGCTTTACTCACTTCCCACTTCGGCTCAAACTTTTACCGCGGCTCTTCCGGCTGCAGCATTTTATCAGCCGGGCCTCCAGCTCTTGTAGAAGACGCTGGCGCGAGGCTATCTCTGCTCGCGGTACAAGACGTGTTGCAGATTAATTTTTAGGTAAAGTCGCTAAAAGGCAGGTTGTTTGTTGCTGAAAGTTGTTAAACGACGTTGTGACAAAAGGATGTTGATGTAATTTTGTAACCATGTCGCAAACGGCATAGAATACACAAATTACTAAGATTTTCTGAATTAATTTTCGCTAGCGTTTTTACTTGTATTTTAAATTACACATTTCAGTCAGATAAATGGATGAAAAAGATAGATTTTCAAGAAAATAAGTTCAACTATGTGTACTGATACTGACTATTGTAACAGTTAAGCAACAGAGGGCGTAATTTAGCGGTGTTGCTTTATGTTGCTTGTAAACGGACGTAGAGCAATAAAGCACTCTTGAGAATGGCAGTCTGTGTGATGAGTCCAGTCAAAACATGGTACCAGGAGTAAACTTGTAAAACATGAGTGTAATGAATAATATACGCCCACCGGACGAGTTGAAGTTGACGGGTAACGTCCACGCTAACTGGAAAGCCTTTAGGCAAAGTTTTGAGCTTTATTTGCTAGCTATTGGACTCAACGAAATAAACGATCGATGGAAGATGGCTCTGTTGCTAACTGTAGCTGGACGGGCTGCACTGGATGTATACAACACGTTCGTCTTTTCGGAAGAGGAAAGAGACATGCTGCCCGCGGTACTGAGCAAGTATGAGGATTACTGTACGCCGAGAAAGAACGAAACATATGAACGGTATGTCTTCAGGAACAGAATGCAAAAAGAGACTGAATCAATGGAACAGTATGTGACAGACTTGCGCCTTAAGAGTCAATCCTGCAATTTCTGCACACTGTGCGACTCCATGATAAGGGATCAGATTGTAATAGGAGTGCAGGACAAGAGAGTAAGGATGCTGTTATTAAAAGAAACAGAACTTACCATTGAGAAAGCAGTTGGTATATGTCAGGCTGCGGAAAGTATGAAGATACAATTGAAGTCGTTTGAAAACGAAAGTAAAACTGCTGCTGTTGATACGGTGCAAAAACACAAAAAGAGATTTGATAAGCGACAGCCACAGAAATCCAAATGGAAACCACAGGGCAGAGACTGTGGGAGATGTGGAAGTAAACATGTTTCAAAAGAATGTCCAGCTTATGGCAAAGAATGTCGAAAGTGTGGAGGAAAAAATCATTTTGCCAGGTCCTGTCTCACAAAGAAAAGGGTACATGTCGTCGGACAGAAACAAGAGGAAAGTGATAGTGAGGATGGAGAACCACTGTGTGTCGTAGCAGCAATTCTGACTAATATGGACGGTAATAATGATGAATGGATAGCACCTTTAATGGTGGATGGTGTGACAGTGCCAATGAAAATTGACACAGGTGCACAAGTAAATGTCTTGCCGAGAAAATATTATAATAAGATGAACAATAAGCCAAAAGTGAGACCCAAGAAATTGGACTTGAGGTCATTTAACGATCAGCCGATTCCACATATGGGTGTTTTCAGAGCGAGTCTTTCAGGAGAAGGACGCACCATAAGTGCACTGTTTGTTCTAGTAGAGGAGGATAGACAGCCGATTTTAAGTCTGAAAGCAAGTGAAGGACTTGGGCTTTTAAAGAGATTTCATGTCATTGATAGCGCTCTAGTGACCACTAGGGGCGCAGCACATAGCAAACAAATGGACATATGTGCAGATTCTACCACCGAGATAGTGAGAGAGTACAAAGATGTATTCCAGGGTATCGGTTGCTTACCTAATCAGTACAAAATACGGCTGAAAGAAAATGCAGAACCAGTTATCCATGCAGCAAGAAAAGTGCCATTAGCCCTGAAAGAAAGACTGAGAAAAGAACTGAAATCCTTGATAGACAAAAGGATAGTAAGAAAAGTAGAAGAACCTACAGACTGGGTAAATTCTCTTGTCATTGTGGAAAAAAAGAATGGTGATTTGAGACTTTGTATCGATCCAAGAGATCTGAATAAATGGATCAAAAGAGAGCACTATAGGTTGCCAACTAAATCAGACATCACAAGCGCAATGGCTGGAGCACAATTCTTTTCCAAGCTAGATGCATCATCAGTGTTCTACCAAGAAAGTGCAGCATTGTGCACATTTAACACTCCCTTTGGTAGACACTGCTTTCTACGCATGCCCTTTGGAATTGCCTCAGCTCCAGAGGTTTTCCACAGGACTGTACAACAAATATTCGATGACATGGAAGGTGTGGGAGTCTTCCTGGATGATGTAGTCATATGGGGTGCTACAAGGGCAGAACATGATGAGCGACTGAGGAAAGTGTTGGCACGAGCATGAAAAACAGGGATGAAACTGAACAAACAAAAGTGTCAGTTTGGGGTGAGAGACATTACTTACCTGGGAGACAGACTATCTGCTGCAGGGATACAGCCAGACCCTGAAAAAATAAGAGATATAAAAGAAATGCCACAACCCAAAGAAAAGACTGAGCTGCAACGTGCATTAGGCTCAGTCAATTATGTGGGAAGATTTATTCCAAATCTGTCGGCTAACACAAAGGGATTGCGCAGTTTGTTGGAAAGCGGAACTGAGTGGCGATGGGAGCATGAACATGTGACTGAATGGGACATGTTCAAGAACAGCCTAGTTAAAGAACCAGTGCTGAAGTTCTTTGATCCTGAGCTTCCAGGGAAAGTATCTACTGATGCTTCAAAGGATGGACTTGGAGCAGTTCTGCTTCAAAAACATGACTTGGCATGGTTTCCAGTGGCATATGCCTCACGACGATGACAGAGGCAGAAAGAAACTATGCACAAATAGAGAAAGAGACATTAGGAGCAGTTTTCGGATGTGAAAAGTTCCATGAATACATTTATGGAAGAGAAGTGGTACTAGAAACTGATCATAAACTACTGATTGTGATCTCAACGAAGGCACTAGGAGATGCTTCTCCTCGCATCCAACGGTTAATGCTCCTTCTCCAGAAATACAGTCTGACGTTTGAGTTCACTCCAGGGAAACACCTGGTAATGGCAGATGCACTCAGCAGAGCATCTTTGAGCCATACAGGATCAAGTAACACGGAACATGATGTGCAGGTACATGTAGACTGCATACAAAAACACCTACCAGTGTCTGAGGATAAATGGAGACAGATTGCTGAAGCAACGACAGATGACCGTGAGCTACAAGCTGTAATAGACAAAATCCACCTGCCAAAAGACCAGAGGTTGACAAACCCATATCAGAGCTTTAAAGATGAGCTGTCAGTTGTGCATGGGGTGCTTCTGAGACGTGGACGGATTGTCATACCTACCTCCATGCGCTTACAAATGGCAAAACTCACGCATGAAGGACACTGCAAGAGACGTGTAAGAGTTTTGATGTATTGGTCACACATGAATAGGGACATTGAACCACTGGTGCAGCCCTGCGAGACATGTCAGCGGCACAGGTTCCAGCAACCTAAGGAACCCCTTATGACCCACAATAAACCTGAGGAAACATGGAGAAAGGTCGGAACAGACTTATTTCACCTAGCAGAGAGGGACTACCTGGTCATCGTGGACTATAAGTCAAACTATCCAGAGCTGGCAATGCTGACTAACACAACAGCACAGCAGATGATAAAACACACTAAAGCCATCTTCGCAAGACATGGAATTCTGGTGACTGTGGTGAGTGACAACGGACCACAGTTCAGCAGTCAGGACTACAGAGACTTTGCAGAAACTTATGGGTTTGAACATGTAACATCGAGTCCACTGTACCCGCAGTCAAACAGCATGGCTGAAAAAGGAGTACAGATTCTAAAGCGTCTGATAAAGAAAGCTGCTGAGACTGGAGAGGATCTTTATTGGAAAAAGGAGTACAGAGCATCCCCTCTTGAATGTGGACGGTCTCCAGGTGAAATTCTCATGAACAGGAAGCTGAGAACACGGCTACCCTCAGCAGAACACCTGCTTCAGAAGAGACATGGAGATTATACAAAGATAAACAGCCAGAGCAGAGCCTATGACAGGAATGCCAAACAGTTATGCCCGCTGGAACAAAAGGACACGGTACATTTCAGATGTGATGGAAAATGGGGACCTGTTGCGAAGGTCATCAAATAGCCAAGATCCTACGAGGTACTTACAGAGTATGGTAGCACACTGAGAAGAAATCCCCATCACCTGCTGAAAGTGCCAAGCACCTGTATTGAAAGTACAGACATAGTTATCTCTGATGGACTAACTACGGAGCAAAAGCTATTAGAAAAAAACTCACCTAGCTCTACAGCCGTCACTGAAAACATCACAGAAAACTCACCTTCCACTGAGATAGGTGGTGTTAGACCACGTCGTCACAAAATGAAACCCAAAAGATTGATAGAAGAGTGTTGAGTTAGGTTGTGTAAAAAAAGAAAAAAAGAAAAATAAATTACATAGTATTTACTGAGTATTGATATGCAACAAAGTTTTGTGCAGTTAATGTTAGAAATATGCAGCAAGATAGTGTTGAACTAACATGTTTTTTGTTGTTGTTGTTATTGTGAGTAAGTGCTGTTAAAGTTGACAGACCTTGTTTAAGTTATAGTTAAAAAAAGGGAGATGTACTGATAACAGACAGAGGGCGTCATTTAGCGGTGTTGCTTTATGTTGCTTGTAAACGGATGTGGAGCAATAAAGCACTCTTGAGAATGGCAGTCTGTGTGATGAGTCCAGTCAAAACAATGTACCTAAATGATTAACGATTATAGGCACAAACTAACAACTAAGGTTTATCATGAAGGAAACAATTATTATTGAACAAGTGCAACTAGCAACCTAATTCACATGTGACATGAGTATTACTAGGCACCTGTCTCAAATTGGCTGGCCGACGTGCCGCTTGTCTAGATTTTCAATACTTTGGCTGCCTCTGCATGCAGCACAGGCCCACACATCTCGGTCTTTTTTTCCTCCCACTGATAATAGCTCCTTTTTTCCTTTTCAGTGGCATCCAGCTCCTGTAGCAGACATTAGCGTGAGGCTGCTTCCGCTTAAAACAGACAACACATCTATTTCTTTTCCTCCATTTTTCTCTTACGCTTCTCTGTTTCACACCTTAAGCCCCAGAGGCCGATATTAAGCACGAGGCTGCCTCCCCTGACAATTGCAGCCCCTATTCTCTTGATAATAGCTGTCTATGTCATTTAAAATCACAATATTCTCTTTTTTATAGCAACATCACTGCCCGTTCCAACAAATGCTTTTGCCTCAGAGCCACCTCCAGTGGTTCACAACATCTGAGCACAAGTCCTGGCAGGTGCGGACATAGACCCCTTATCTAAGATCATCACTAACAATTAATTGGGTAACAAAGTTATTTGTGGATTATTCTGTTGATTAATCGGATAATTATAATTTATATTTATGGTAAGAAAAAATAGGCCTAATCAAACAATAGCCTTTAAAATGACCTAAAATATATGTATAATAGCAATGAGGCCATAATAATTGGATCAAATAAAGTATCAAAAGCAAGTAACAATATGGTTCTTTTTGAGAAAAACAAAACAAAACAAACAAACAAAAAAAACTTAATGTATTATAAACAATATAATGTACATACACATTATATCAAAAGCCTACAAAGGGCACCAACGGCCCGACAATAGTTTCTATATGTCACTGTGTGAACTAATCCTCGTTTGGTTAAACAACAGTTAATTCAAATGTACACTTAATCTTTAAAGCTGATATCAGAACAACCGCCACTGATGTGGAAACCAGGAAAAACATTGTTCAATAAACACAAATCACCACCATTCACCATGGATGTGACAGTAAAACTACAGGAACTTGTGGCAGAAATGGTCTAATGTTTTCGAGTGATTTTAAATGCTTCACTCAACTTTTCCCAGCACTTCAAAGTATTATCAAATTTGAAAGTTATTTTTAATGTTAATATTTGTTCATTCGTCATAGGTTGCTCCCATTTATAAAACTAAAAGTTTCATTATGTAGGAAAGCAAACACTTATTTAAAAATAAAAAAAGATATTAAATTAAATTAATTAAATTAAAACCACTAGTAGTTGGCTGCAGAGATGTACTTATAGGCCATTACCACTCTCTTATTTATATATGTATGTATTTATTTATTAAATTATATTTAGACATTATGAAGGACAGTAATTAAAGTTAATTTTATCTGCATCTCAACTACCTAGACAGCACAAGTACATCTTTAAGGCTTCTGCTAAAGATCTAGGAAACATCTGCTGTGTACTCTGATAAACGTCCAGTGGTGGAAAGAGTACTGAAAATTTGTACTTAAGTACAAATACTGTTACATTGCTGAAATAATACTCAATTACAAATAAAAGTACTGGTGCCAAAAAAGTACTTAAGTAAAAGTACAAAGTACTCCTCTCAAAAACTACTCCGAGTACCAATTACTAGTTACTTTTAGCTGGCGATATTTAATTACCAAAAAATATTCATATCAAAGACCTATGTGGATAATAGCAACTTTGAAAAAAAAACAACTTTTATCTTATTGACAAAGTACGTGAATTAGTGGTCATGATACAGGAATTTTTATCTTCAATACCTTGGTTGGATAGGAGTGTTTAAAGGGGTCCTATTATGCTCTTTTATAAAGTCTTGATTTCATTTTAGCAGGTGTACTAGAACATGCTTTCATGCTTTGTGGTTCGAAAAATGCATTATTTTTCACATAATTTACATTATTACAATACCTTTCTCCCCAGCCTGGCACAAATGGCTCAATTAGTTCTGAGTTTGATGAAGGCCCGCCTTCCAAAAAACGAAATGTGTTGTGATTGGTTAGCTGTCCCAGCGTGTAGTGATTGGCGAACAGCTCAGATGGTGTTTCAGCACTGTCCGCCTCTTGCCAAAGCAGGACGTTCTGTCTGCTCCAGTATAGTTAAGATGGCATCAATATTGTCATATCAATTTGAGCCGGATTCAGACCCTGAGAATATTAAACAAGAAGATCACGCAGAACCTTAACACGCACGGATATTGCAAGACATATTAGAGTGGTAACATTATTGTTTTTTTTTTTTTGGGGGCTAAATAATGTTTTAGATAGGATGTCAAAAACTGCTCAAAAACAACTGCATTTACTATCTACAGATAAGCGCAACGGTAATATGTATTATATCGCAGAAATGGCATTCAACTTCTACTTTGAAACGTAAATAACACACACAATAACAAATAAAGCAGCACACTTACAGGCTGTGATGCAGATACAGCAGATTTTCCTGACAAAGGGGGAACTGCTACGTCTTTCAGCAAAAGCCTTTTGGCGAAACCAGTTCTACAGTAGGTGTGCACATTAGACAGGTAAAGTTACGGCCTAAACATCCCTGTATAAATTATTTCTATTTAGCTCTATATTTTTTGGTTCACAATAGTGCCATTTAGTGGACTTTATAGGTACCATTATCCCTAGGCAATTAATTATGTCCAATTAACAGTAAATATTATATTCAATAATTAGTTTAACATAAAAAAAAAGTCATTGTATGGAACTTCCAGTGCAGCTCACAAAATAAATTAACTTCCTGCTATAAATTTATCTATGCTTTATAAATATAGAATTTAGTCTTCTAAAAATGAAAATATTACAATATGAAATTTTTAAAATAGCAATTCAGGTTAGAACAATTATTTAAATTAATATGTTCAGTTTTAAAATGGTAATTTCACAAAAATGCTTTTTAAATTTTAAATCACAAAATTTTAAATAAAAAATTACGCACCTAATTTCACCTAGTTTTTTTTTTTTTTTTTTCATTCTAATAATATTTCACAATATTACTGAGTCTATTATTCTATTAATCTCTGTAAGAAGGTGCTCTTCCAATACTGGAGGTGCTGACCTCTGCTGGATATGAGAGGCAGCTTTGTGTGTCTCTGAACCTCCATGTAGATGTTGGCAATAGTGAAGCAGACTGCTGAGACATCTTCAGACCACTCTCGGTCTTTTTCTTGTTGTTGTTTTCATGATATTCACTTCTATCTTTCAGACAAGCAAGTGTGCAAAAGATTTAACGAAACAGGTTTTAGGTAATCAGGGCCCTCAATAATGAAATGCTGCACAGAAACCATCCTAAAAATGATCTTATGATCATCTCTCAAATATGCATACGTATGTTTCATAAAATGAACGTACACACAGAAAATGCACGTGCTCGTCTCTTTCAGATGTGAAATCTATGAATCACAAATTATCTTGAACTTGCGCGCAAATGAATGGTTTCAACTCTCTGCTTGTAAACAACCAATTAATGTCATTAACATGTAAAAGATCGCAGTCATTATCCAAATCCTTTAATTTAGAACAGCGAGCTGCAAGAACAACTTACAATTTCAGAAACCTGCAGTACTCAATCAAGAAAAAGTGTGTACGTCTGCTCAGACCCTGATGTCACGCTAAGCACCTTTCCACGTCAAAGACAATTTTTATGAATATGAGCGTTGACGTGGATTTAAGCATACGCACACTCTAAGATCAAATCTGAGCATACGCACGCTTTATAAACAAGGCCCCTGGTGTTTTCTATGTGAGCTCATCTGATATATATTGTGAAGTGTTTTTTTGTATATTTTGATTTTAAAACTTACATTTGTAATAGAAAAATACTTTTTAATCAGTTAATAAAAACAATTGATCTGAAATACAGAGTTGTTATTACAAACTATTTCATATGCTTTTTAACCTGGTAACATAACACTGTGTGGCAGTAATGTAAATGTTCTGTGGTCTTGATACAAGACAGATAAATCTCATACATACGGTGGTGGATATGCTGTGGATGAACATACTGGGTTTCAGTGCCGATTCATCCCCGAAATCACACGTTATGTTGAAGTTATCAATCAAATAACCATTTTATTTTTATGTACTTGCATTTGATGGCTGATGAGAGTAAATTTTGTGCCCTATAATTACACAAAAGGTGATGTTACACCATGTTTTTCTTTGGACAAAAGGCAGAATAAAAGGTGCTGTGCAAGCTCCTCAGCAATTGCACACATTTAACTTCTTGAACTTATTGTTTCCTTTCTTTGTGATGCTGCTGCTGTAACCACGCAATCATGTCTTTCAGTAAATCTATGACCTTCTTTGTTGTTGGGAAAGAGTTTGTGTCTGATATATGGTTTGTCTGGGAGATCACTTGCATTCTGCTGATCATCTTCCCTAAGCATCATTCATATTCATTCCTCTACAGTAATTAGTTATTTATTTCTGTCTACATTCAATCTGAAAAGAACCAGCGCCAGTGAAACACGGCTTCATGAATCCATGAAACATTTACCAAGCTGACAAGTCATGTGATTTCAGCAAACAGCATTAGTGTGTTATACTGTTTCCAAGTTCGGTTTCAAAACATTTTACAATTCCAATGATTCGCTGCTAGATTGATTTGATCTGGTGAACCCATAATGGTTTTAACTGATCTCAAGTCAGTTTAATAATGTAGTTTTAATTAATTTAATTAATTTTGATACTTATTGCATGCATAATAGAAAAAGGAGAATGATATTTAATAGCTTCTGATTGACCTAGTTTGCCAAGCCTTGCCTAATAACACACAAAACCAGCACTGCACAATAATAAAAGAAAGCCAGGTTTACCAAAACTTCACATTTAATGGTATTTCATTATTTGTAATAGTCTTTAATAACAACATTTGCAATTGATTTGTAAAAGGTGTAATTATACATGTTTGGGTTGAGTTTTCGATGCGTTTACACCATTTTGACAGCAGGTGGCGCTGTGGGGTTTTCAGCACTTTGAAACAGTGAATAATTTTGCAAAGCAATGGGTGCGACTAAGCCTTGTTTCTCCCAACACTAAGCTTCAACAGTTTTGAGAGGGTTTGGGGAAGGGAATCAGAATCAGAGTCAGAATCAGAATGAGCTTTGTTGCCAGGTACAGTATGTTTACACATACAAGGAATTTGTTTTCCTGACAGAAGCTTCCACAGTGCAACAGAATGATAGTGACAGAACAAAAACACAGATAATAAAAGAATAACAATAGAACAAGTAAATAAGGAATAACAATATACAAATTGACAATTGTATGTGCAGGTATATTACAATAGACAGTTTTTTATGTACAGGTATATTACGTGCAAATGTGAAATGTAGATTGAGTATGTTTGTTAGATAAATAAGTGTATGAGTGTATAAATAGTGTTGTGTGTTCCACAGTTATTGTCAAGTGTTCATGAGATGGATTGCCTGAGGGAAGAAACTGTTCCTGTGTCTTGGGGTCTTGGTGCTCAGAGCTCTTTAGTGTCGACCAGACGGCAACAGTTCAAAGAGGGAGTGTGCTGGATGTGAGGGGTCCAGAGTTCTTTTTGCCAGCCCTTTTGCTCACTCTGGATGAGTACAGTTCTTGGAGAGTGGGGAGGGTTGTACCAATGATTCTCTCAGCAGTCCGGACTATGCTCTGTAGTCTTCTGAGGTCAGATTTAGAAGCTGAGCTGAACCAGACAGTTACTGAAGTGCAGAGGATGGATTCAATGATGGCTGAGTAGAACGGTTTCAGCAGCTCCTGTGGCAGGTTGAACTTTCTCAGCTGGCAAAGGAAATACAACTTCTGCTGGGCCTTTTTAACAATGGACTAAATGTGAGTGTCCCACTTTAGGTTCTGAGAAATGGTGGTGCCCAGGAACCTGAATAACTCCACTGCAGCCACAGTGCTGTTCATGATGGTGAGTGGGGGGAGAGCAGGGGGGTTTCTCCTGAAGTCCACGATCATCTCCACAGTTTTGAGAGTGTTCAGCTCCAGGTTGTTAAGACTGCACCAGACAGCCTGCTCCTCAACCTCCTGTCTGTAAGCAGACTCGTCATCGTCCTGAATGAGGCCGATGAGTGTGGTGTCATCTGCAAACTTCAGGAGCTTGACAGAGGGGTCTTTAGATGTGCAGTTGTTGGTGTAGAGGGAAAAGAGCAGTGGGGAGAGAACACATCCCTGAGGGGCCCCAGTGCTGATCGTACGAGTGCTGGATGTGAGTTTTCCCAGCCTCACTAGCTGCTGCCTGTCCGTCAGGAAGCTGTTGATCCACTGACAGACGGAGGTGGGCACAGAGAGCTGAGTTAGTTTGGGCAGGAGGAGGTTTGGGATGATAGTGTTGAAAGCAGAGTTGAAATCCACAAACAGGATCCTCACATAAGTCCCTGGTCTCTCTAGATGCTGCAGGAGGTAATGCAGTTCCATGTTGACTGCATCGTCCACAGACCTGTTTGCTCTGTAGGCAAACTGAAGAGGATCCAGCAAGGTTCCAGTAATGTCCTTCAGGTGGTCCAGCACCAGTTTTTCAAATGACTTCATGCCCTCAGACGTTAGAGCCACAGGCCTATAGTCATTTAGTACTGTAATTTTGGATTTCTTTGGGATGGGGATGATGGTGAAGCGTTTGAAGCATGAAGGGACTTCACACAGCTCCAGTGATCTGTTGAAGATCTCTGTGAAGATGGGGGCCAGCTGGTCAGCACAGGATTTCAGACAGACAGGTGTAACACAATCTGGGCCTGGTGCTTTTTTCCTTTTCTGCTTCTGGAAGACCTGGCGCACCTCGTCTTCACTGATCCGAAGCGCAGGTGTTCAGGGTGGGTGTGGTGTGTTTTTTTCAAACCTGCAGTAAAACTCATTCAGATTGTCTGCCAGTTGTTGATTCTCCACAGTGCTGGTGGATAGTGTGTTTTATAGTTGTTGATCTCTTTCAGACTTTTCCACACTGATGCTGAGTCGCTGGAAGTGAACTGAATCCTTAGTTTTTCAGAATAATTCCTCTTTGCCACTCTGATCTCCTTTTCCAGTGTGTATTTGGCCTGTTTATACAAGACTCTGTCCCCCTTCCTGTATCTTCTTTGGCCTGACGGAGCTGTCTAAGTTTTGCAATGAACCATGGTTTGTCGTTGTTGTAAGTTAGATGAGTCCTGGTAGGAATGCACATATACTATTATATACTATTATTGCACAGATACTATTTAAACTGAACTGAGCTGCATGATGACATCACTGAATTCAATGATGAACTGCCATTAACTGTCATTTTGCATTATTGACACACTGTTTTCCTAATTAATGTTGTTCAGTTGCTTTGACGCACTCTTTTTTGTTTAAAGCGCTATATAAATAAAGGTGACTTGACTTGACTTGACATATCTTCACAGAAACTGATATATGAAGTTACAGTCTCTGTGAGCTTGTCCAGATCGTTTGCAGCAGCTTCAAAAACACTCCAATGAGTGCTCTGCTTCATTAGTCCATCTTTTTACATCCTTAATACAGGTTTAGCTGATTTCAGTTCCTGCCTGTACAGTGAACAGAGAGCCCCAGAGCTGCCCGTGGAACAGAGTGATATGCATTCTTTATTGTGGTGTAACAGTGATCCAATATATTACTGTCTCTGGTGGGACATGATGTGCTGTCTGTATTTTCGCAGTTCACGAGCGAGATTTGTTTATTAAAGTCCCCAAGAATGATTAAAACAGAGTCCACGTGTTGTTGTTTTGTGTCTGTGATCTGATCAGCGAGTTTCTGTAAAGCTGAGCTCACGCTTGCTTGCGGAGGAATGCAAACACTCACGAGAATGAACAAATGAAACTCCCACGGTGAATAGAAAGGCTTACAGTTAATGAAAAGTGCTTCTAGATCGGGACAGCCCATCTTCTTTAACACTGTTACATCTATACACCACCTTTCAGTAATGTAAAAGCATGTCCCGCCGCCTCACTATTTCCCTTTTGATTCTGCATCACAGTCTGCTCTGAACAGCTGAAAGCCAGGCAGATGTAGTGCATTGTCCGGTATGGAGTCATTCAGCCAGGTTTCCTTGAAACACAGAGCAACAGAGTGTGAGAAATCCTTATATGTCCAGGAGAGCAGAAGAAGTTTGTCCATTTTGTTGGTTAGAGAGTGGAGGTTTGCCTGATGGATACTAGGCAATGGCGTTCGAAATCTGCACTGCCTGAGCTTCATGAGCACGCCGGCTTCTCTAGTCTGCGCGTCCTGAAGCGCTTGATCATCGCCACTGCTCCGCCAGCTACTATGACCAGCAAAACATCAGAATAGTCGAAAAGCAGTAAAATATCGGGTGGTGTGTAGTGCCGAATATCCAGCAATTCGTCTCTAGTGAAAGTGATTGCATCTTGATCTTGGAATTGTGTTGAAACTGCTGAAATAACAGCGACATTAATTATTTTGTTGTTTTACCATCAGTGTTTGAAATTCTGGAAAATATTATTCAGCATTAGTGTTTAAACATATACATAACTTGATTTTTAGGTGGCCCCTGCCTTGCCCCCGGTGGTTGGCTCTTTGCTCAAGGGTTAAATCTAAATGCTTCACAAACAATATTCTGTGTTGAATTCAAATGCGTCTGGATGTGCGCAGACTTGTGCGTATGATCGACTCTGTGCTATCCTGTCTCTAGACACATCATATAGCCAGGGGCGTAAATTTCGTCTAACAGTAGTAGGGGACAATAAACATAACATTTCTCAAGAGCAATTTTTGAAGGGGACAAAAATCATACAGTTAAAATTGTACTTGTAAGGATAAGTATACACAGAGGAAAGCCTTACTACTATTAATGTAGCAGGGAGACCGTGCCAAATTAGACAACTTCAAGCTGTTGTCCATTGTAGACATTAGTATCCGTCAAACAAGTAACGTTAACGTTAATTATTTCTAACATAGTGGACCCATCGAAAAATACATCGGCAACATTTGTAATAAAGAGAAAATAATCACTTCATCTAATGTTTAAGTGAATAAAATAGCCTTGACAGCTGAATTTCACCACTATTGACGTTGGTCTCTCTCGCAGGGTTGCCAGGTTTTCACAAAAAAAAGCCACCCAATTGCTATTCAAAACTAGCCCAATCGCCTTTCAAGGGGGGATCCCCTAAAAAAATTTGCATTCCAGTGGCTAAATAGCACGTTATTGGGGACACTTCAACCCGCGGACATGAAAAGCAACCTGCGGCTACAGTGTTAGCAACCCAATTGGCAACACTGAGGTGATGTAAAAGAGGTAAGCAGGCATTTGGACCAAAGCACTGTGAGGCAAGGGTGGGGCAGACTCAAAATGTTTCTATTCAATTTATAACAATGTTTTCAGTATTTCTCAGAGGGCGGGCTTCAGGTGTAATTTATTTGAAGTAATGGTGCGTCATATAAGAGTATCCAGAGAAACAAGTGTTAATGATAAATCCCCTTTGATGTTTGTACTGGCTACTGTATACAGGCCACCAGGGCACCATACAGACTTTATTAAAGAATGTGCTGATTTTATATCCGAGGTTAGTGCTGGCTGCAGATAAAGTTTTAATTGTTGGTGATTTTAATATCCATGTTGATAATGAAAAAGATGCATTGGGATCAGCATTCGTAGACATTCTGAACTCTATTGGGGTTAGACAACATGTCTCAGGACCTACTTTGTCGAAATCATACTCTAGATACTGTCACATGGAATTGATGTTGATGGTGTTGAAATTATGCAGCCAAGCGATGATATCTTAGACCATTATTTAGCTTTGTGCAAACTTCATATAGCTAAATCTGCTTAATTCTACTTCTTGTTACAAGTATGGTAGGACCATCACTTCTACCACAAAAGACTGCTTCGTAAGTAATCTTCTTGATTTATCCCAATTCCTTAGCATATCCAAAACCTCAGAACAACTTGATAATGTAACAGAAACTATGGACTCTCCCTTTTCTAACATTTTAAATACAGATGCTCCTTTACGCTTAAGGAATATTAAGGAAAATAGTCTGACACCGTGGTATAATGAGCACATTCACATTCTAAAAAGAGCAGCCTGGAAAATGGAGCGCAGCTGGAGGAAAACAAAACTAGACATATTTTGTATTACTTGGGGGCAAAGTAATCTATCCTACAGAAAAGTATAAAAACTGCTAGATCTGATTACTTTTCGTCTCTTTTAGAAGAAAACAAACATAACCCCAGATATTTATTCAATACAGTGGCTAAATTAACAAAAAATAAAGCATCAACAAGTGTTGACATTTCCCAACAGCACAGCAGTAATGACTTTATGAACTACTTTAGTTCTAATATCGATACTATTAGAGATAAAATTGTAACCATGCAGCCGTCAGCTACAGTATCGCATCAGACAGTGCACTATAGATCCCCTGAGGAACAGTTCCACTCATTCTCTACTATAGGAGAGGAAGAATTGTATAAACTTGTTAAATCATCTAAACTAAGAACATGTATGTTAGACCCTATTCCATCTAAGCTCCTAAAAGAGTTGCTTCCAGAAGTCATAGATCCTCTTCTGACTATTATTAATTCATTATTGTCATTAGGACATGTCCCCAAAACCTTCGAACTGGCTGTTATTAAGCCTCTCATCAAAAAAACGCAACTTGACCCCAAAGAACTAGTTAATTACAGACCGATCTCGAATCTACCTTTTCTGTCCAAGATACTAGAAAAGGTAGTATCCTCACAATTATATTCCTTCTTAGAGTAAAATGGTGAGGATTTCCAGTCAGGATTTAGACCGTATCATAGTACTGAGACTGCTTTAATTAGAGTTACAAATTACCTGCTCTTATGATCTGATCGTGGTTGTATTTCTCTCTTAGTGCTATTGGATCTTAGCACTGCGTTCAACACTATTTACCACAACATTCTTTTGCATAGACTAGAAAACTTTGTTGCCATTAATGGAAGTGCATTAGCATGGTTTAAATCGTACTCATATGACCGCCATCAGTTCATAGCAGTGAATGAAGAGGTATCATATCGATCACAAGTGCAGTATGGAGTACCTCAAGGCTAAGTATAGGGCCGATACTTTTCATTCTTTACATGTTACCCTTGAGAGATATCATCAGGAAACACGGTGTTAGCTTTCACTGTTATGCTGATGATTCAGCTCTATATTTCTTCGTGGCCTGGCAAAACATACCAGTTTGAAAAACTAGCTGAATGCATAGTCGATATAAAAGACTGGATGACGAGTAATTTCTTACTACTAAATTCTGAAAAAACAGAGGTGTTAATTATAGGACCTAAAAAACTCTGCATGTAATAACCTAGAACACAAGACTTGATGGCTGCTCTGTCAATTCTTCAACATCAGTTAGGAACCTATGTGTGCTATTTGATAGCAATCTTTCCTTAAAAACCCACGTTTCTAGCATTTGTAAAACTGCATGTTTCCATCTCAAAACTATATCTAAAGTACGACCTATGCTCTCAATGTCAAATGCAGAAATGTTAATTTATGCATTCATGACCTCAAGGTTAGATTATTGTAATGCTTTATTGGGTGGTTGTTCTGCATGCTTAATAAACAAACTCCAGCTGGTTCAAAATGCAGCAGCTAGAGTTCTTACTAGAACCAGGAATTAAGAACATATTAGCCCAGTTCTGTCGACACTGCACTGGCTCCCTATTAAACATCGTATAGATTTTAAAATCTTGCTTATTACTCATAAATCCCTGAAATAGCACCTCAGTTTAGCACCTCAGTATTTGAATGAGCTCTTGTTACATTATAGTCCTCCACGTACACTGCGTTCTCAAAACACTGGCAATTTGATAATACCTAGAATATCAAAATCAACTGCGGGCGGCAGATCCTTTTCCTATTTAGCGCCTAAACTCTGGAATAACCTACCTAACCTAACCTAACATTGTTCGGGAGGCAGACACACTCTTGCAGTTTAAATCTAGATTAAAGTCCCATCTCTTTAACCTGGCTTACACATAACATACTAATACACTTCTAATATCCAAATCTGTTAAAGGATTTTTAGGCTCTATTAATTAGATAAACTGGAACCGGGAACACTTCCCATAACACCCGATTTACTTGCTACATCGTTAGAAGAATGGCATCTAAGCTAATATTAGTCTGTTTCTCTCTTATTCCCAGGTCACTGTAGCCACCAGATCCAGTCTGTATCCAGATCAGATGGTCAATGCAGTCACCCGGATCCAGTATGTATCCAGATCAGATGGTGGATCAGCACCTAGAAAGGACCTCTACAGCCTTGAAAGACAGCGGAGACCAGGCCAACTAAATGAGCCGCAGATACAGATCCCATGTTAAGACCAAAGGCGGACAATCCAGAGGTCAGAAAGTAAAAGTCCTGCCATATGTTTATTCCACCCATGAACTCAGCAGCTGATTTCAGCAGAGGAGGAACCAAGTCATTCCTTTCAAGTCACAAACAAGTCTCAAGTCAAATCCCAAGTCCTCAAAGAGTTAAAGTTAATTTGATAATTAAGTGACTGATTAAATGATAATTGTGCATTAGTGATGAACACATGCTGTTACAGAGAATTACAGAGAATCGAATGTTGATGTTTTATTGGTTAAAATGATGCCACCATCATGGAGATCAGTGTTTGATTTAGTTGGGCTCTTCACCACAAAGTAACTAGCTTTTGGGTAATTGAAGTTTGCAATTGTAGCAAACTTTTGTGCATTGCTGAATTAAAAGCTTGAGGTTGTAGCTTAGCTTACACTTTCTGCTTTTAAATAGTTTGAATGTACATCATGAAGGTGTCTTGCTTTGGTTTGTTGATTGACATTCAGCTGTCACAGGATCGTGAAAAAGAAGTCTTATTAAACAAATACCACTGTAGTGATTAAATATTGGGGGGAAAGAACTGTATCAGCTCAGGCTTTTAGACATGAACACATCATACGATCCTCAACAGTGATGACAATAATTTTTCATACTGCAGTGCATGATGGGAGTTTTTACTATGGTGTTACCAAGCATGCATTGCAGCATAAAACATTTTGTTGATTATCACCATTGTTGAGATTCATATGCTGGTTCTTGATGTCTGTGTGTGTCCAAATAACACTGGAGTTCAAATATTTATATATATTACATATGGTAGATTTCAAATTAATTCATTGTAACTATAAGAACAACACTTCCCTCGTATGCTGTAGTTTCATAGGGTGGATTATTCAAAATCAAAATATACAAATATGAAAAAAAAAGTTATTTTAGTGATGGGATTTATGGCTCTTTGAGGGGATCCGGATCTTCGCGATCCATTCCTTTCAAAGAGCCGTTCAAATATTTAGTCAGTTTTAAGAAGCCAGCTTGGGGGCATCTCAGTTTATCCTGGAAATAATCACTGGGAGGAATGATGAGGTGAGATTAGTTGTAGTCAAATAATTAAAACTCAGATATCACACACCAATATCTGAGTTTGAATTATTCTGAAATATTGATTATTACCTCATTTGTCATGTGTGGACTATATTCCATAGGGTTGCACAAATCCCTCTGCTTAGACAGTGACATCACTATTTTGGATTTACCTTTAGTACAAAGTGTTTGTGTGTGTGTGTAAAGCTACGTTGATTTATGTTATTCATACAATACCTACTCACAAATAAACATCAAAAACAAAGCCGGCTGCAATGAATTTCTGTGCAAAACAGCTTTTACTACAAACACTTCCACACAAGAACATTATCACACAAGAACATTGTGAAGGATGTGTGCACAACTAATAACTAATATCATCACGCTATAAAGGGTTGGCCTGCGCTGGGTGCGCCCCTCCCCCTATAACTGTTCTGTCTCGCGGAGGAGCTCATTTGTGTGCATCTGTGTGATTGAAACACGCATAGGAAAAAAGGACAGAAAGAACGGCTCCCCTCCAGCCGCGACTCGGCTCCCATCGTTCATGTTTATGAGCCGTTCAAAAGAATCGGTTCGTTCGCGAACGTCACAACTCTATTTTGGATATAATCAGGCCGGCTATAAAAGCATAGCTGCTCACTGCACAGCACTGAGCTCTCTGCTTTCCAACACACATACAGTGTTACAGAGAAAGATCTAACACAGGAGTCAAGGGTCAAGAGCACAACTAAAGCAAACACTGATCTCCATGATGGTGGCATCATTTTAACCAATAAAAACATCTTATTATGATCCTCTGTAATTTCCAATAACAGCATGTGTTCATCATTAATGCACAATCATCATTTAATTAGTCACTTAATTATCTCATTAACTTTAACTCTTTGAGGACTTGGGATTTGACGAGACTTGTTTGTGACTTGAAAGAAATTACTTGGTTCCTCCTCTGCTGAAATCAGCTGCTGAGTTCATGGGTGGAATAAACATATGGCAGGACTTTTACTGTCTGACCCCTGGATTGTCCGCCTTTGGTTAAGACCTTGTCTCAGACGACCACCGGGACAAGACCACAGGAACCTGTTGAGTGCTCTGCACAATGTGACTTTGCTGCAGCCTGGAATTGAACTGCTGGTTCGTCTGGCCAGAGGAGAACTGGCCCTCCGACTGAGCCTGGTTTCTCCCAAGGTTTTTTCTTCATTCTGTCACCAATGGAGTTTTGGTTCCTTGCAGCTGTCGCCTCTGGCTTGCTTAATTGGGGACACTACATTTACAGCGATATCGTTGACTTGATTGCAAATGATTGCAAAGATACTATTTAAACTGAACTGAGCTGGGTGATGACATCACTGAATTCAATGATGAATTGCCTTTAACTGTCATTTTGCATTATTGACACACTGTTTTCCTAATTAATGTTGTTCAGTTGCTTTGACACAATCTGTTTTGTTTAAAGTGCTATATAAATAAAGGTGACTTGACTTGACTAAACTTAAAACGCATTTTTTTTTGCCCTGTTTGCATTTGTTGTTTTATTACTTACATTTAAAGTATAAAACATTGTTTTTTACAATACACAGGATGGTTTTTAATCATATTTTTAGGGGGGACAACCCTCAGATGGGAGGGTCTTGTCCCCCCCGACCCACCCTGGAATTCTGCCTATGCATATAAGATGAATTCCAAACGTCTTTGAGCATCTTACACAGTGTGATAGCAACATCTTGAAATGATCAGGTTTTTAACTAGGTAAAGAGCCAACCTGTTGTTTTAAACAATGCTAAAACAATTTCTGAGTGATGAACAACAATCAGGGTGGCACAGTGGCTCAGTGGTTAGCAGTGTTGTCTCACAGCAAGAAGGTCCACAGTTTGAGCCCCAGCAGGAACGGGAGGCCTTTCTGTGTGGAGTTTGCATGTTCTCCCTGTGCCTGTGTGGGTTTACGCTGGGTGCCCCAGTTTCTACCCAAAAATATGCAGGTTAGATGTTATAAGAATAACATAAGTACTCAATATGCCTAAATACACATATAAAATATTATCTTAGAATAACATTAATGTAGTATTTTTATTCAGTTCAAACGTTTATGAAGAATGTTAGTACTTGTGGAGGAATTTCAAAGAAAGAAAAAAATACATAAAAAATAAAGGATTAAATTAAAATAAAGGAAATAAAAAACCTATCTTATTATAACAAGGTCAGGTTTCAGGCATTACTTAATGCATGAACTGCACTAAAATAAGCAATATATTTGTTACAATATTTATTCATCTTTGTTAACAGTTTATTGTGAGTTCATGTTAGCTCGGGTCCATCATTTTTATTTTTTTATTAATTTTTTTTTGGTAACAATGTATTAGTAAATGTTGCACAAAATCACTGAAAATACAGAAAAAGAAAGAATGACAGAACTTTCCATTTGTTTTCTCTTGTCATTCAGGAAATGAAGATGATGTCACTTCCTGTGGAACGTGATATGTGTAATATTCCAAATATCTAAATTCAGTCAAAATTTTGGAAGGCACTGCATTGAAAATTAAAATCTATCATAAAACTATGATAAACAAAGACTGGGGATTTTGAAAAATAAAAACAAACATAAAAATCATTGTATTTATGTATGTACATCAGTGTTAATTTCGTTGATAAATAATTTGTCATAATATTCGTTAACAACATTTTTTTCACAGACGAAAATGAGACAATAATGAAACGAAAACTCGTTTTGAATGATAAAAACTATTACGTAAATCTATTGACATTTTCGTCAACTAATAAAAACGAGACAAAAATGTTAGGGAGGGACGATTCGGCAAGAGATTCATTCAGAAGCAATCTGCTGCGTGGTTAGGAGGTTAGGTAAATTTGAACTGTACCATAGCCTATTGATCTATCCGGTGGGACATAAGCTAACATACACTTTCTGCACATCTCTTAAAATGTTAAAAAATGTCAATATCTGAGAGTAAAGTAAGAGAACAGCAGACATGTGGATAAGTGTGACGACGCAAGAGAGAACTCATTTTGGTCAGGTTTTCGAAGCGCTTCTCACACAGTGCACGAGCACTCTTTCACGTCTCATGAACGGAGAAATACACAAAAAATTATGTCGAATTGTCCATTTGATGAGTATTCATGTAAAAACACTGTAACGTTTTAGGTGAAAGTAAACAGTTGGGAGAATATCACCATATCGGTCGTGTATCAGTACATTCCATTCGGTTTTAAAGGGTCAGCAGCCTAATTTAGTTGCTATTGTCTGTGGCATTGACGTTAATCAAGCAACAAAAGAAAGACAGAAAATCGCTCGCTGCTCTTGACTGAGTCACTTTAGTAGCCCTAATAAAGATCAATCTAAATGATATAAATAAACGTCTGCTTGAAAGAATGATGAATGTGGTAAACAAGTTGTTATAAAGAATGTATAATTAGCCTTTATAACCATTTCATTGAAAAGGAGACCATTTTCATGTTTATGAGAAGTGGTTTTTTATAATTACAATATATATCAGTGGCAAATTCTTTAAATATAAAACATGTAGGCTACTTACAGGCTGTGAGTCAGAAGCACCAGACTGTCCTTGCAAAGTTGGAACTGCCTCACTTTAATGAAACAGCCTTTGAGCACAGACCCACTGTAGGCTAGTTTGCAGGTCCAGGAAACAGCACATCACACAGCGTCACACACTGCGGGCTTGAGTGAGAAACGGCCGGCGGGTTAGAGAACAGTGAGGCCGGCGGATTCGACGAAGGACACATGTGATGACCCCGGGCTGGACTCCGCTTCGTCCACAATGAAAGCCGATCCGGCGATCCACAGCACGAAGTTGATGTATTTCCTCAGCGACCAGCACGGATCAGCTCTAGGCATGACAAAGCGTATATGGTCCTCTTTTGGAAGGCCAAACAAAGTAGTTTCTATTTCACAATGAAACACACAGCATCTCCACAACTTGGTGGCGGCAACAATAATACTACAGTGAGAATAAAAGTTATGCCTTCTTTCTTTGCGTGAACATTTAGGCGGCGTTATGCAAATCTTCCCACATAATGACATGTGGGGTGTGTTTAAACGAGGCATTTTAGGAAGGCGTGGACAAGTCTTAACTTTTTTAAAGAATATCTCTTTGGATTTGAGACTTTAGTCTTTGCAACTTTACAGATCTACTTTATGCACCAAGAGCTTGTAACACTCCAAAGAGTGAAATCACATCATATGACCCCTTTAATATGAAACCTATAATTTTAGAGAAATTCTTTATAAATGCATTACACTATCTATTGTAGATTTAGTCGACTAAAATCTTATGATATTAAGTCAACTAAAACTAAAAACAATTTAGATGGCTAGAATATGACTAAAACTAAATGCCATTTTAGTCAGAAGACTATGAATAAGACTAAATCAAAATTTGCTGTCAAAATTAACCCTGCAATGTACATATGTATCTATGTATTTTGCACATAAACGATTATGCTAATTTTACAGTAAATGTTATCAACTGTATAATATAAAGTAATTAATTATTAAAATGCAAAACAGAAGCTATTTACCAATAGTCTTGACTTTTGGGCCTCACAATATTTACACAAGATTCATATTTCAATGGATATTTTGTCTTATTATAAGAATCATATTATAAGTATTATAAGAATCTTAAAGGTTCTTCATATGCAACACACCCCAATAGAAGACAAGGGATCGCAAACATTCCTTCCGAAAGTATAATTCCTCACTGGGTCACACATCTTTTCAGTGTGACATCTTCTCACTTTTTAAAGATCACTGATCACAAGATCAAGAATGCTGAATTCTAAGAGAGGTCACTGAAGATGAGGTCAAAGATCAAATACTGCTATAACTTTTATAACCGCTATGATTTTATTATTTTCTCTGCTTATACTCTGAGGTCCCTAATCTGAGTAGTACTGTACAGTAAGAAAGTTATTTCCCATACCCCGGAAATTAACATTTCTCAGATTTAATAAACAAATAACACTGTGTTTGCAGGACCAACTGGTTAAAAATTAGTTATAATTAATTATTCATATTTTTGGAGCTAATTTGCTACAACATGTAATTGTATATGAGCATGAAGAACCACATAAATAGAGCAGTGCTGTTCAGTGTCCCTGATTCTTCTTATGTCTGAAGCTTTGATCATATGTTTGGAACATTTGTCTGAATAGAACAGTTCCACTCTTCTCTTCCATGAATTCCCCTTTCCTCCAAATCCTTCCAGATTATTCCTGGAAATAACAAATAAAGAGCCACTGTTTTATTTCAAACCATCAAAGACTTAGAAGCTCTGTTTCTGGATGACCGTGTCTTACAGTAATTCTGTTGTTAAACGTATATCCATGAGTGTACTGTAACCAAAATGATTTGGTTTCCTTCCCCTATAATATATAGGAATATATAATAATAATACTAATAATACTAATAATAATAAGAAGAAGAAGAAGAAGAAGAAAAAGAAGAAGAAGAAGAAGAAGAATTTAATTATAGGAATACCTGAATTTATGAACACACTATTTGCTTTGTAATCTCTTCATATAGTATGAGTATACACAGATATGAAAGAAGTGAATTTGAATGTAAAGTTTGAGAAATGTATGCATGAAGAAGGTCATGAACTTAAACTTTTTGAGTGAATAAATTTATATTTTGATACATTTGCAAGTGTGGATAGTTTGCGGGATGTTTTATTTTGAATTTGGACCTTTTTTTTGGCAATTTTTCCTATGCACCTATCAGTTATCTAAAGGTGTGCGAGGGTAATTGTTGACTAAAATAATTGCTATTTAAATGCTATTTGTTACAATCCCCGGTCTAGGGTTGAAGAGGTAACATAAATACAGGTATTTATGAGGCCTATAGTGTCCTCCCAACTTCCATCTTAGAAACATTGCCAAGCTACGAAACATGTTACCTGTTTCTGATGCAGAAAAGCTAGTTCATGCATTCATGACTTCTAGACTGGACTATTGTAAAGCACTTCTAGCTGGTTGTCCTGCATCCTCATTTTATCGATGCATCGATTACAAACCCTGACGATGCATATGCATTGATCTTGAAACATAATTTTTGAATCGTGAATCGCCGATTTTGGACAGTAATCGATTTAAAATGCTAAGAATCGAATGAATTGCGATATCTATAGCAATTTAACGCTTTCAAAATATATACACATTAAATTACTACAAGCACGAATTAATGGAGACCTTGAACAGTGTTCGTGCCTCGCATCTCTCCTTCACGCTCTTCAATATTTACTGCCTGAGACTGTCACAGGATTGCGCTCGCACTCCATTCGTCTCTGACACAGCTGATGTGTGATCTCTCCTTAGGACTCGTGGCCAGTAATACTAAAGTGAAGTAGTTTTACTTTTCTGTAGTTTTTCAATGGCTCTCGGCATCTTACTGACGGTGTTACCTCAGCAGTCGAAATCTGCGTATTTATTACATGGACGGAGCAGAAATGTAAGTGTCTAAAGCATATGCACAGTTTCATTGAATGATAAATGTGTTTAAACAATGCTGATGAAGGAAACTGTTAAAATAACGAAGGAAACTGTTAAAATAACCACAGTATTAACAACAACCTTGAAATAAGAGCGTGAGGTTTATCTGATAATCAGATGCACGAAAGTAGCGTTTGTTGATTTAGCAAACAGACATGGCAAGCGTTTTCTTTCAAGATCATTATTCGCTGATGGAGAGGAAAGGTTAAATACTATAGCATTTTATTTTATGAAAATGAGATAAAGACATTATCGCACTGAAAGAGAAGTGATCTCACGCTCATAGAACTTAAGACATTTCAGGCTATATCTGCAGCTAAGCTGAATAAAAAGCAGAATGAACTGATGAAACATTAAGAAAAAAACAATAAGTTTTATTAGAATACAGAAACTATGAATTATATTTTCTAATTTATTCTGTGCTGAAAATTGAAATAATTGTTTGTAGAATATAAAGCAATCATAAAATTGCCATTAGGAAAAAATTATAGATTACAAATGACTGATTATTGTCCAGCAATGTATTTGATTTCTTATAGCAAATTCAAAGTAATAAATAAGAAGAGAATTCCTTGTAAAAAATAAATAAATAAATAAATAAATATGATAATACATACATACATAATATTATTGTTTTTGACATTTCTGTCACTTCTGAAATGATGGCTACGCCCCTGGTGTGACAAAATGTTAGTTTATCCGCTGCTGTGTAATTTGCCCCCTGACTAAGCATTTAAAGAATTTAGGGGAAGCATTTAAATAATCCTGTGAATGAACTTAAAGAATGCAGAAGCGAATCGTTATAATCGAATCGACTTTGAGTGCGAATCGAATTTAATCGTTCTAAATTTGCAATAATCGTTCTTGAATCGAATCGAAAACCCATGAATCATGAATCTAATCTAATCGCTGTCTACCCAAAGATTCACAGCCCTAATAACTGAATAGAATATGGCCATTGATGGATTTACTGTTACGTCATCTTCTACAGTCAAGTATCTGTTTTATATTTCATAGCAATCTGTCCTTTGATGCCAGCCTTCGGACCGAGGGGGATGGTCAGACTTGAGTTCAGCAAGTAGCTATAATAGTTTTACATATTGTATAGGCTACAACTGCCTGCTGTTGCTTCTGATTGCTTTTAGATCGAAAAGCTGCCCATAACTACTAGTCTAGGATCTGTTTCCTTCATAATAATAATAGCATAACGAAATAGATTTGGCAAACAATCCAGTATATCTGAACTTCTGCTTTGGAAAGCATAAAATTATTTTACAATGCATTTTCACAGAGGTGAGCATTGTAGCCAATCACAGATATGTTTGTTGATTTCTAAAACGCAATGGCCAATCAGGGGTGTTTAGGTTGAAATCCACGCAATCACCGCTCCAGTCCAGTGAGTTCTATCATGCTCGTAACTTCTTTCTAACAAAGACATTAAAAAAAGTTTTGACGTGTGGTCACATTCATTGTTTTTTTTGTTTGTTTTTGTTTGTAACTTAGTGAGATCATGATGAATGAGTAACAGTTTTTTAATAAATTTAAAGGGAGCACTCTTTGCATGCTGTATTCGATAATATATTCAGAATTTAAATAAAACTTGTATTTTTCATGCTTGACAAGCAGCCACGTACAACACAAACAAAGCTAAATACTACACTGTATAGAAAAAGATAATAATTTCAGAAGCACAGATGTGATTCTGCAACCGAGCCTGGTCAAATTGCAGGATTTAGGTAAGGAAACGGTTATTATTTGTATTGGCTGCCACACCAAATCTTGCACACCTGGTTGCTTTTCTGTTTAATTTAAGGGTGTTTTTGTGAACATATATGTGCTTTAATAACAAAATTTTTTAACACTTTACAATAAGGTTCGATTAGTTAATGTTAGTTGATGTATCAAAGTGTATTAACATGTTAGTTAATTATTGTAAAGTGTTACATAAACAATGTATTTCGAGCATTCACTTGAAAATATCACCACCACCCCCCACCACCATTCGACCCCCTAAGAAATATAAAAGCCCCCCAAGTCGTGTCTCCTGGCGCCGGGCCTGCTTTGATCTGACCATATTTTCAGTGTTTGTATAACAGTCTTTTTCCACCTTTGGAATGTTGCTAAACAAATATTTGCTGTCTGTCTCTAATGCAGAAAATCGTATTCATGCTTTTATAAAATAATAATTAGATTACTGTAATGCCTTATTGGGTGGATATCCTGCACTCTTAATAAATAAGCAGCTAGAGTGCATGTTAATTCTTTTCCCACCATTGATGGTATTTACTATCACCATTTTTTTCTTCTTCTAGAAATAAAGTTGAAGTTTTTTTTTCAGTTTTTTTTACCATTCAACTGAATTATGTGCATGTATTTTAGACTCTTACATTGTTCTTTCTCCATCCATGCAATATCTGTGTCCTTCTATCAACCAAGTGTAATATCGACGGTATGACCCATTTCAGGAGCTGACAAAATTATGATTTAAAATCAGAGCATAGCTCACATTCACTAAAATATTGAAATGCTAATGATGCTGATTCAAAGCGCAGGGCAGGGCTTCACCCCAGGAGTTTGAAAAGTGACCATTTTTTTTGTGCTTTGTACTTTTGGTGAAATATAAATGTTGCGAAGTTGGATACTTAAGTTTTATTCTACTCAAGTAAAAGTAAAATTACCACAATTTAATTATACTCAAGAAAGTAGAAAAAAATGTAAAAAAAAATGTACTCAAGTACTGTAACGAAAGTATTTGTAATTAGTTACTTTCCACCTCTAGTGCCATTGATAGACATGTACATGCATGCTACCCGACCAGAGGTGGACAGTAGTGAAGTATTTTTACTTTACTCAAGTAAATTTAAAAAATATCTGTAGTTTATCAGAGTGTTTTTCTTTGGAAAACTTTACTTCACTACATTCCGAAGCATAATGTCATACTTTTTTACTGCACTTCATTTCATAAAAAAAGTTCTTGTTTGTTTTACCTTTAATACTTAAGAACATTAAAAATGTAGTACTTTCTTGTACTCAAGTAAATCTTTGAATTACTTTTAATTGAGTAAAAGTAAGAAAGTAATAGATTTCTAATGTAATTAAGTATTAAAGAATATTTAATATGAAACATAGTACAGTAAAAAAGTACAATATTATGCTTTGGAATGTTGTGAAGTAAAGTTTTCTAAAGAAAAACACTGATAAAGTACAGACACTTGAAAAGTAAAAATACTTCACTACTGTCCGCCTCTGTACCTAACACTACTGTACACAGGCCGGTGGAGACACAAACATCACTCCAACACCTCTCTCTGTACAGCACTAGTCTAAACAACAATAGATCAGAGGGTGGCCTGCACTAGTCAGTAAACATGACAATCAGACACTCTCTGCCTGTGAATTCTTTTCCATATTTCAGATTTCTGACATCAGCTAGGCTGATATACTGTATTTTTGGAGGGTGGCATATTGAAGAAAGCATACATGGCCGTCATCTGAAATAGAGCTGTAATCGGGCCTTAAAAGTTAGGCCCGACAGGACCCGAGCCCGACAGAATTCGGCCCGAGCCCACAAGTACATTTTGATTGACAGCTTTTTAAAAGCCCGAACCCGTTTACAGCCCGACATTTTTCAAATGTGCGCACACACACAGCTCTTTTGCCTTTTGTCAAGAATGAGTCATTAATACATGTTTTAACATAATTTATTCATGACTAACATAGGCTATAGGCCACTTGGAAGATGGAACAAAGAAATAAAATAAGTCCTCTGTAACATCGTAACATCTCAGCACTCTAAATAGACCTAGGCATACACTTAGCCTATAAATAGGCCAACGCGCCAATAAAAATTAGTCTTTCTTAACAAATTAAATTAAGATAAATTCTAAATTAAGATGGGTATTTGGCAATAACGAAATTAAGATAAAGGCTCCGCAGGATTTGCTTTGCCACTTCTCTCCACAATCCGGCCTCAAAGCGACGGTGAATAGCAGCTGAAATTTAATAAAAGGATAATGCCAACATTAGCCTATATACTCTGTTTACATTATGTATTTAAGATTCAATTAATATTTAGTTATAATTTGAAAAACCTTTACTCACCAAGATTAGGCTACATGTTTTTGTGGAGGAAAATTATTGAATCCACTGTAGATGGCTTCAGCGCGGTCCTGCGCTCACTGCTGGTGCGTCCATCAATGTAACCCACTGGCTCATTATTCTCATTATGCACATGGTCAAAATGATATTGTAAAATGATATAAATTAAGCCCGAACCTGACCGAAAAGATCTTCAGCTCTAATCTGAAATCGTTTACAGCACTTTTAACATGAAAAAAAAAAAAAAAAAAAAGTTGGAAAAAAAAAAAAAAAAAAAAGTTTTGAGAAAATTAAGCTTGTCCACATCTCTGATTTGACTTTGATCACTAGAAAATCCAAAGTGGGCAAATCAAGCCCATAGTCATCTATAAGTTTAATATAATATATTTACAATTATTTTTGTTAAACATTCAAAGGCCATAGTATATATTGCATGTTGCAATTAATCACTCTTTGATAATTGATATTTAGAATATATATTTTATTGTATCATTTGCATTATTCACAATGGATAATGTTATTCAACACTAAATTAAGTAAACAACAATTTATTGGTTAAAGATGAACCAATACTGATATTTTAGTGTTATAATGAAGCGAATGAACAATTAATACTGACTGTAATTGGTCCTCACCATTAACTGAGGTATACAATTGCTGACCATCCCATGACATGTCTGTTATGGTCAATGTTTTAGGCACATTTGCAACTACATAATCATTTTAAATCCTTATGAGTTAAAAGTTATAAAAATATACTAGTGCGTGTCCATAAATCTCTTTGGAAAGTTAAATGCATCTATCTATACACAACGTAAACTGCAACTGGGTTTTTGTTTAAAGGAAAAAAAAAACTTCTTACAAAAAAGCAGCAGCATAGAGCACACACGCACTCATACACAAACGCCAACGCACACACACACTTCTACTACATGTGGGATATTCATCCCCCATTTGATGAATATGGCTAAAGTATTTGGGTAGTAGTTCTTTGCAGGTAGGATGTTGAGCCTGTGTCTGATCTTTTACTCTGTCACAGACTGGTTCATAAGTCTAGTGCTGTGTAGAAGGACACAGACACGGCTTCCTCAGAGCCTGCAAATCATCCACACTTACAGCTTAACTGTCCATTTTACAGGATATTGAAGACTTGAAACAGGCTATATGTTACAGGTCACCCCTGCATCTTCTACGTGACCGCAGTTGGTTTTTCCCCATCCTGAGAATTTACACTGGTGAATAGAGTCTTCAGTACCAACACAAGCAACATCATCCATCCAGATTAACCCAGTGCCTAAAAGAGAGAGAAAATGGATCTCATGCTTCTTATCAATCTTTATGGTTTAATTGAATAGGACAATGGACATGCATTTTAAACATTTGACTTGGACTCTTTTATCCAAGTTACATTTGAGATCTGCAGCATATGTAATCCATTCACACATTGCCTACTTTCTCAGCTACAGAAAGACAAGAAGTCAAGCATGGAGATTTGTGCAAATATGACTAAAAACCCTTTTAGGGCACAGTACTGTAGAGTGCACTAAATGCAGTCACTCTTGGTGGCTTTGTAACTCTTAGCAAGCATGTCTGTAGCTGCCTTGAAGTCACTCTGACCTTGTCCAAACCGGCCTGTTTTGTGGATTTCTTTGGCGCCGCGGTAGCCCAGCATCCTGCACACAACGTCTCCATCTTTTATGTCCCAAACATCATCACACACTGTCCCCCATCGAAGCTCATGGAACACCTCCACTCGACCCTCATGAGGCCCAGAGCCGTTCACCAGCCTTACCAAAGTTTCTTCCACTGAAACACACATTCATCATAGAGTAAATCCATTGGAATAACAGCATATAGAGAAATAATAAATTGACTTTGTGTCACAGGAATTAAGTGTGTCTGTGTGTGGTTAAGATTATCTGTATATAGGAATATACAAGAAATATAAACATGTTAAATTAATAATAATAATAATAATAATAATAAAGCATAAAAGTATAGGTGGATACAAAAATATCTAGTATCTACATATAATGTAATTGTGCAAAGTTTTAAAAAGAACAATGCAGGATGGGATGGAGGACTAAGCATGATGTTTCGACATGTCAGTGTTTGTCAGCTCGGAAAGTCTTTGGGAACAAGGCCTGCAGCAATTCACTTACTTAGATTAGCACCTCAATCAATAGTTAAATAATCAACCCCCAAACCCTTCTCAGTAAAGACTGTAGTGGCTGGAGAAGATGGAATGCAATACTGCAAGGGCCATGGGCTCACCTCAAGGGCATATTAATCACTATAACTGTGAAGCTTTTGTCAAAACAACCACACCCACAAACAAAAACACATGTTCTTTTGTACTTTTGGTGAAAAATAAATGTAGCGAAGCTGGATACTTTAGTTTTATTCTACTCAAGTAAAAGTACCACAATTTAATTATACTCAAGAAAGTAGAAAAAAAAGAGTAAAAATGTACCCAAGTACTGTGACGAAAGTATTTGTAATTAGTTACTTTCCACACCCAAACAGGCTGAAGTACCGGTACAGACGCACACATGCACACAATGTACATGTGCTTTCCAAGACTCTCCATAGGCGTAATGGTTTTTATACTGTTCTAATCAAACCCAGTGTAGGGTGCATAACCCCACCCTACACAGAGAATATTGTACTGATTACTCAGCCATTATTGGAAATTTTCAGCTGCTGAAAATATGGGCAAAGTATAAGATAAATATACCAATTCACAGGGAACTTCTGCAAAAACATCAATAACTAAAAGGTTTTGCAACAAGTTCACCAGCAAAAGAATGACACCTTTAGAGCTTAGCTTTATTGTTGTGTAAAGCGTATTTGAAATGTATGCTAAACTGTCTTTTCAAACATTTAGCTGTTAAACAAAATGTGCACTTCACTTTAAGTAATGCAGATGTCACAAATGATTTTGTGCTCTATACTGTATAATCTACATACTGTTTGTCAAAAGTATGTCAGAATAAAGGATATGCACAAGTGACTATAACTACAGACTTTGAGAAAAGGTGTCTGTACTCTGCAGCATTTCTATTCAAAGATAGCTTGATCTCACAATATTTTACTGATTTCCAAGACAGAAGACACATCTACAGGGTTTGAGAGCTATTTGAGAGATTAAAATCCTAAAGAGCAGATGATTTTGTCAGTGAAATATAAGCTTTCACACAGTTGTTTTAGTCACGATAAGAGCAAGTGTTTGTAAGGGTCAAAGTTTAGACTTTTTTTATGACATTAACACAGAACACACTGAGTACTGTAGTTCAATGAGATGGCACAGTCAGAAAAAAATATCTCATAAATGTGTAACAGCTGTGTGATTGCTGGCAGCGAACACACACCCACACCGCAGATTAAAGCCACATGCGTGAGCCATGAGATGGGTGTGGGTGTGCTCAGAGAATGAGCATATGAAAATAAGTATAGAGAATGAAAGACAGCATTACAACAAACCGTTAATGGTACAGAAAGTAGACAGCTGCGGATACATTTATTAAAACCATTTCTGTGATCGCACACTGACCAAACCTGATGCAGCTGTAAAAAATGAATGTGCAGTGATGGAATGATCCTAAGACAGATCTGTGGAAAACCACAAGATAAGAACAGATTTGCATGTGAGCATGACATCATACAGTTCTTGACTGTGAGATCTGAATATTTTTCCCAATGATTAAAAAATAAAGCATTTATTTTTGGGTTTAGCATTACTATCAGTGTTACTTACTAACCACTTCTTCTGTTCAGCCCAAAAATGAAAATTTGGTCAAGACAACTTTTATTGTACAGACAGAAAAATTCTGAGATGTTTTCCATCTTTTGCATTCCACAGAATAAATACATGGGTAACACTTTACTTAAAGCCTTTATGTATAATTAATTCTAAAAGTAGTTTTAATGCATTATTTATGTCTTGTAATGCACGTTGCGATGCACAGTATGACTTCATGAATAATTGTAACCAGTTATAAATTGATTATAATACTTACAATATTATATTATATTTACATTTAGTCATTTAGCAGACACTTTTATCCAAAGCGACTTACAACACTTAGAACACGTAACAAGGTATTTTATACATATACGGAAATACGACGGAAAAATGGCGCAGTTGTGTGTGGCACGCCGTCTGTTGCTTGCTCTCTCGCTTATACATTTTATGATTTTATATTCATCCTCCCTAATCACTGACTATAATATGTTGCTGGTTCATGACCGCCAAACACTGTTAAATATTTGCATGGCTATAGACTCTGCCAAGAGTGACACTGGTGCGCCTGGTCAATTTCCACCACCTGCCCACTCATAGCTCCCTGCTCACCTGTGTTGGCAACCCGCCAATTTTCCATGGAGGCAACGGCATCAGAGGAAACGCGGCAAGCGGGGTGGAGCTGCTGTTCGGCTGAAATCTCCACGTGTATTGGTCCCATGCCGGCCTATGAATGCACCCTTTGGTGTCCTGCGAGCACATCTTATTAGTGGCTTCGACCTGTTGTTCCACCTTCTGTTCTTCGGTGCTGTCACGTGATCTCTCCCCCAGCATTCGTTGCTGTGGAGTGAATCTTTTCGACCTCCGACCGCTAAACCGATCTATACAGCCCGTAAATGGCACATCGCTACTTAAGTTGGCTTTGATCAATGCACGGTCAGTGATGAACTAGACATTTTTATTAAACGACTTCTTCACATCTCACGCCCTGGATATCTTATGCATTACTGAAACTTGGATTAAACTGGATTAACTTGGAGTTAAGTCCGTTCACTGAACTGGTTCCACAGGACTGTAATTTTTTTAATTCACCTCGGCAATCAGGTCACGGTGGGGGACTAGCAGCAGTGTTTAAAAACTCTTATTTCTGTCGCTGTTTAACAACTAGCCCTCATTGCACCTTTGAAGTTCTGGTGCTTCAGCCCACATTAAATTACTCAGTGGTGTTTGCCTTGGTTTATCGCCCACCTCCCAGCCAAACAATGAGTTTCTCAATGAGTTTGCTGAGATTGTGGGGGATATTGTTACCAGTCATGACAGAATCATAATCTTGGGAGATTTTAATATCCACTTATGCTGTGACTCTAAGCCACTCTCTAAAGAGTTTCGAAGTCTCATTGACTCATTTGATTTTGATCAGTGGATGTCTGGTCCCACTCATATTCAGGGTCATACTTTGGACTCAATTCTATCATGTGGTTCACCTGTATTGGACATTAACATCTTAAGACACAGGCATGTCAGATCATTTGCCAATCATGTTCTCTTTACCTTTTACTGGAACCACGCATAAGCAACAACCCTGTTCACGGCTGACTGGTGTCTTTTCCGATTGCTTTAGTGGTGATTATACAGCTTCATATTCTGGACTACATGCCAATCAGGACATGGACTCATGTTTAAGTTATCTAGATGCTGATGAACACTTAAACTTTTTTAATTCCACCTGTTGTAATATTTTAGATGTTGTTGCTCCTCTTAAGTTGAAAAAACATAAGCACAACTCCAAGCCTTGGTTAAATGACACTACTCGTTCACTCAGATAGACCTGTAGAAGGGCTGAATGTAAGTGGAATAAGGATAGATTTCAAGTTTCCTATGAAATCCTAAAGGACTCCCTCTCTGCATTTCAGCAAGCTGCTAATTCTGCTAAGCGTAAATATCTCTCTGAGTTAATTTAATGTAACACTACTAGGCCTAAATCCCTATTCTCAATAATTGATTCGGCTCTCAATCCCACTATTAATCCTTTTCCTGAGATATCTGATTCTCTTTGTGAGGATTTTGCAAGATATTTTAATGATACAATCTCACAGATTAAATTTTGAATGCCTTAGTCAGCCTTAACCCTACTTGATGTTCCTCTCTGCTGTTCTATATGGTCTGTCTTTGAGCCTATCCCCTTGGACTCTCTTAATGAGATTGTTGCTTGTTTAAAACCCACTAGCTGGCCATTTTCTGCCCTGATTTGTTGTCTGTCATCAACAAATGTCTTTTTACTGGGACTGTACCCGACTGCCTTAAATATGCCTCTGTTCTGCCTCATCTTAAAAAAACAAATTTGAATCCTACGCTTTTGAGTAATTTTTGCCCAATCTCAAATTTACCTTTCCCTTTAAAAATTTTAGAAAAAGTGGTCCTGAGCCAACTTTTGCCTTTCTTGAATGATAACAACCTGTTCTCCAACTAATACGCTCGTATAGGTAGTTTGTCCAAATCCCTGAAATACGACCCATCAGAGCGTATACTACAATTGCGCCCCTATCGGCAAAAGGTCGTGTTCATATTAATGTTTTGTACTCTTTTATTTGCACCGTGATTTGCGTTTGGTGTAGCTCAGTTGGTAGATTATTGCGTTATACCTTGAAATGCAATCATGCTATCATGGGTTCGATCCCCGAGAATGGACGTGCACGTAAAATGTATATGCTCAAAAAAATCATAATTTAGCATGATTTCTGTGAGGGTTAGGTTTAGGGGGTGGGGTTAGGTGTGGTCATTCGAACGACTAAGCCACCTAGTAAAATATGTACGAATTACTGTGAGATCGGTGTAAAAAGTCCACACATTGCATTTAAATAAACGTGCGTTTTGATTGGTAATGACGTTATACGTCATTTCATGACGACAGACGCAACGCGATACTGTCATTATTTTTACGCCCGCTAGAGGGCCGCTTAACGTTAAAACGTAAAAATAGGTCGTAATAAGGTGCTTGCACAAACGACCTATATGGTCGTTTTTTGTTGGAGGACAGGCTCAATGATAACTATATACACAAGAAATTTAAATCTGGTTTTAAAGCCCGTCACAGCACTGAATCGGCTCTCTTAAGAGTCATGAATGATGTAATGCTTACCACTGATACCGGCCAGTCTGCGGCTTTGGTCTTGCTAAACCTTAGCTCTGCATTTGACCTGGTCGATCACAATATTCTCTTATCACATCTACAAGCATGTGTGCGCCTTCAGGGTACGGTGTGCCAATGGTTTCGCTCATATTTAACAAATAGGAGTTACTTTGTCTGCCTCGGGCACCATTCTTCCTCTGATAAACAGTTAAGTTCTGGTGTCCCTCAGGGCTCTATTATTGGCCTGTTACTGTTTAATCTCTACATGTTACCTTTGGGTCCTAATTTATCTGCTTATAAAGCGTGACGATAAGCTTGCCTTTAATCCTATATTAGACTGCTTAGATGAACTGAAACTCTGGCTTGCTAGTAATTTCTTAAGTCTTAATGAGAGTAAGACTGAAATGATCTTGTTTGGTTCAAATGATCACAGCATTCATGATGTTGATCTCGATACTCTGTTACCTTACAGTACCACTTGTGTTCGAAATCTGGAGTTTTTGCTTGATAACAGTCTTAAATTTACACAGCAGATATATGCTGTGGTTAGGTCTTGTTTCTATCATCTTCGTCTATTAGCAAATGTTAAGCCCTTTTTGTGTGGTAAGAATTTTGAAATGGTCATGCATGCATTTGTAACATCTTGACTTGGCTATTGTAACTCTTTGTACATTGGTGCCTCTCAGACTTGTGTCACACGCTTACAGTTAGTTCAAAATGCTGCAGCCCGGCTCCTCAAAGGAAAGCGTAAAAGTGATCACATTACACCGGTTCTGATTTCACTTCATTGGTTACCGGTCAAATACAGAATTGATTTCAAAATTCTGTTATTTGTTTTTAAGTCTTTGCGGAACCAGGCCCCACAGTACCTATCTGAACTACTGCATCTGCCTTCTCAGTCTATGTCACTTAGAAGTAGGACTCTGATTTACTATATGTTCATAGAACCAGACTTAAAAACAGGGGTGATCGCGCATTTGCGGTCATCAGTCCTAAGTTATGGAATAGACTTCCAGCTTACACCAGATCCGCCCAAACCTTTTTAACTTAAATCAGCCCTGAAAACATGCTTTCAATATCCCTAGACTCATAAGGGAATTAATATCTTTTGAATCTAGCTTTTTATCCTCTGTTTTATATATTTTTTTATTTTATTCATTTTTATCTTACTTTTATTGTTTCTCTGGTGCTTAAATGATTTGTGTTATTATTATCTGTTTCTTTTAGCCTTGTAAATCACTTTGGTCAACACTAGTTGTCTTTAAATGTGCTATACAAATAAACTTTGTATTGTATTGTATTGTATTTTGTGTGTGTATATATATATATATATATATATATATATATATATATATATATATATATATATATATATACACACACACACATATATACACACACACACATATATATATATATATATGTATATACACACACACACACACACACAAAGAAAGACAAGCAGAAAGAAAAGAAAAAATAGAAAGCTAGTGTTGGTTTTATTTTTTATAAATAAAAAGATAAATAGATAAAGTAGAATTAAATTAGAATAGAGAGTGCTAGAGTTAGAGGGTCAAATAAAGATGGAAGAGATGTGTTTTTAGCCGATTCTTGAAGATGGTTAAGGACTCAGCTGCTGGGATTGTGTTGAGCAGGGCATTCCACCAGGAGGGAACCTTAAATTTAGAAGTCCATAAAAGCGATTTTGTGCTTCTTTGCGATACACACATGCTGGGCATTAAATAAATATTGCTAACTAGACTCAAGGTGCTGTTGAGAGGCGAATTATCAGGTAATAATGACTTGAGTTTTGTTCGGTTCATATCCCCTTAATCATGTAAATGCCAGGATATGCTTATACTCTCTGAACCATGGCAAATATGAAATGACTTCATGGAACATGACATGCTCACCCCATGTGGATACAGTTTCCTACCAGCCATGATGTCACATTATTTACATAAGTAAAGTTTCAAATCATTAGCCTAGCCCCACTACATTTAATGCTGTTGTTAGCACTCAACCTGTGTCTTCCTCTCAAAACACTCCTGAGCTCCGAATAATCAAAGCAATGCCAAAACCTTATACAGCTATACAAAACCTGGTCTTTATCTCTGTTTCACGCTAACCATATTCTACATTACAAAAGTGCCCCACATTAACAACAGCTAGAAAGAGCAAATTTTATTTTTCCAATCTAAATTTTGTCTATTGCATAATGTACTAAATGTCTGTTTACATCACTTCAGCTGCCCCTAAATGTCATAAATCACAAAACAATGACAAGATTTTTATACATTAAAACTATCTACACTAAGGCACAGAACAGTCAGCCAATATGAGCCAATATAAAACGCTTATGTGTTTACCAAATCAGACATTTTGTGCAGACTTTATATGTTAGCAAACCACACAATGGCTTCAAATGCCACATCTGAGATATGACTGTGTGCAGTTTATATGGTAGTGTAAAATAGGAATGACTCTTCAAGTAAAGGCCTCTCCACACCACAGCTATAATGATAAAGGCACAGAAAAACGATATCGTTGGAATCACTTTCAGAATGATTTTTTTCCAGCTGATGAACGATACAAACATTGACAGCCAATAAGAATCCATCCTGCTATAATGAGCTCCAGAATTTAAAACGGCTGATGAGCGTGTGCTTAGAATAAACAGACGATATCGGTGTGGACGCTAATATCGTTATCTTTACAGTTATCATTCTTGGTGTGAACGGGGCTTAAGTCTAATAACCATAGACCATAATTTTCTTCTAAATCATAAACCTATATTCCAAATCCCCTTAGAAATTCCAGTGGGACGTAATTGTTGTTATTTAAAATTATAATTATTGAAATTGTTAGTTTTTGAATTTCTGATTATGGGTGAATTTTGTTTTTTTTTTTTTGTTTTTGTTTTATTCTGCTGCTTATTTTATTCGCTTTTGGTTTTCGGTGTGCCATTTGTCGGTGATGTTTTGCTTTTTTAACATCATGTTTGGTGCTCTGTGTGTATGCGTTGATCAATGTTTATATGAGAATAAGAGCCTATACTAAATCTATTAAATCTTCAGATGGAGTGGCATTTACTACACAGAGCCATAGTTCACTGATAAGCTGTCAGATCACAGATTCTGTCTAATCGCGATATCGATTTCGATTTCATTTCGATTTATCGTGCAGCCCTAATATAAAGTGATCGAGTCTCCTCAGAAACCTTGGATTAAATTGCTTAATTCATATGATTTTTTAATTATGTCATTATGAACTTTTGACACATCAAAGGTTTGGTAGAATAAACTTTTTAAAGGGGTGACAGAAATCTCTCAGGTTTCATTAAAAATATCTTCATTTTGTGTTTTGAAGATGAACAAAATTCTTATGACATGAGGTGAGAATGGCTGAACCGTTTTAATGCCTACCCAAAATATGCCTAATATGTTTTAGGGACAATTTCATTGTTGCCATTTTTTATTATTTATTTATTTATTTATTTATTTTAATTAATTAATTAATTATTATTATTATTATTATTTTTAACAAAAATCTTCACAAAAATAAGTGAGTCTCAAGGAATATAATCATTAAAAATACATGACATTATATTAACAAAATACTTACACTAGGCACCATATGTAGTAAAAACATAAATGCAATGTTATAATGTAGTGATTTATAATATTAAAAGAGAGAAAACATTTCAAATTAGCTAGCAGCATGTTCATTCATGTTTACTTTCTGCATGAATTAAATCTTCACCTGTTTTCCCTCCTTTGTCTCCACGCTCTCCTTTCTCTCCTTTCTGTCCTCTTTCTCCTTTCACACCTGCAGATGAAGTAGAGTCATGTGTTTACTGGCCAGCACAATTCTTCAAAATGTATTCTTTTGTAATCAGTGGAATAAAGAAAATCATACAGGTTTGGAACAACATATGGGTGAATAAATAATAATCATTTAAAACTTTAAATGGGTCATGGGGAACCAAATCTTCCTCAAAGTTGTGATGAGCTGTAGAATGCACTATGAACTTAAAAGTCACTACTTATGTGGTTCATGGGGAACCAAATCTTCCTCAAAGTTGTGATGATGTGTTTTTTTGCTTATTAGTATGTTTGAGTTGGATCAGTAAGTGTCAACAGCAAAGACACCAGTTAATAAAATGGGAATTAAATACATAAAGGATATTTGTGTTTTTCTTTATTTGTATTAATTACTGCAGGTTTGCATTATATTCTGATGGGAATTTTATTCAGTGATTTTGAAGCAACTACCAAATTTGTTTTTTGTTGCAGGATTGAGCTGAGGTAGTAATGCCGGTTGGTACTAAAGTCCTAGGACTACCGTGCGATCATGTTCACCACAGCGACACCACACCCCCTCTGCACCTCTTACCTCCTGAGTTCTTCACTCCCCCATCAACCTCCAACCCCGAGGACAGGGAGCCTGCCTTCGTCAGTCAATACATGGAAATCAAAGGAACTGGCATTACTTTTTTGAAAAAGTAACTCAGATATTTTCTTGAAAATGATAAAGTTATGTGTTAATTTAATAGTTCCTTTAAAAAAAATCTATAATCTAGTGAAATAACCTGTTACATTCACTTCGGAGTCCAATTACGGTAAAAGAGAATGCGGTATTATGGTTTTCACTTTATGATTACTAAATTGAGTATATTTATTTACATCATGTTTACATGAGCATGTAGATCTCAGTGAGCTCTGAACGAAAAGTTTGTTTTGGGATTGAGAGTTGAGCAGGTGTATACACTGAATCTCTTATTTACATCATGTTTACATGAGCATGTAGCCTGCATATAAGCCTTTGGCCGTTAACTTAAACACATCTGATTAGCCTTTGCGTTCATGAGCTCAACAGGCATCTCTGTGATTGGCTAAAGTAATCATTTGATGTTAATATGAGCATGTAGTAGTTGTTATTTTGTAAGCCTAAAGATGATGTCTGCTATTTGTCTTTTCTACAATTTCTTTATTGAATTTGGTGTAATGTTTTGGTTACATTTTTGAAATAAATTGTTCTGAAAAATTGTATATGTAAAATAAAAAATTTAATAAATTAATTTCAAAGTATGTTCAAATTTATAGTTGAGGTTTTTATTATGTTCAAATTTATACATGAGGCGCCGATAGCCTCATGGGCAGTGTGCACAACTGCGCCACTGGCTACATGAGTTCGATTCCCTTCGTCATTCCCATCTCTCCCTCTCTG